>NC_061509.1:181772028-181821459 GCF_022539505.1 Lolium rigidum
CGCCAGGGTTTCGACGTCAACACATTCTCGCACGCCCCGGTGGGACACCCTTCGTCATCCACAACATCGCCATCTACATCCGAGATGGCGGAAGACACCTCCGGTCACGTACGAGGATCTCGCTCTGATGAGCTCAAGAAGAAGCATGACGAAATCAAGGCAGTCCTCGGCCGAACTCATCGGCTCTTTCCACCGAACCCGCTCCCATGGCGTCGGTGGAAGGGTTTCACACCCGAAGGCGCGCTCGATGGAGTGGACCTGTCCGCCTCGTCGAAGAACGCACCGGGTCAGCGCGGCAGGAGATCAACTACATGGTGGCTCATTCGCTGCACCGCCACTCGAGAGCTCCGGTGAACACTTTGGAGCGCATCGCTCGCGCGCCGTCCGAGGAAATCATGAGCCACCGGTATTCTCCATCGGGACCAGCCTGCGGGACTTTCAAGGGGAGAGATGCCGCTCCAGCCCCAGCTCGTTCGCATGGGCAGCACCGAACTGCCGAACTCATCGGCATACGTCGTCTACAAGATTGGTGGTGATCCTAGTGACTACCAACCTCCTACCGAGGCACCCAAGGAGATCCCGCACGGATACGCGCGGCGCGTGCACGCACCGGATCAGCAACACCTGGGCACTCTCGAACCAGGCTGCAATATCAGGGGCCTCTGGAACGGCAGGAGGAACGTCAGGAGCCGATCCTGAGAAGCAAACGTGGCTAGCTAAGTACGCCACTCCGACGAACCTCCACAGCTAGCCCAGCTCCTGCAGTTGGCTTAGAACCGGAAAAGCAAGCATGGCTGGTTAAGTATGCCACCCCGGCGAATCTTCAGGGTTCGACACCTTCAGCCATCACAGCGGATCAGATTTGCGCAATTCTGAAAGATCGCTTCGGCATGATGCCGAAAAGGAAGACGCTCGGGCTACACCAAGCCGTACCCCAACGACTACGAACCGATCCCGCTACCACCCAAATATCGGCTCCCGGACTTCACAAAGTTTAGTGGATCAGATGGTTCCAGCTCCATCGAGCATGTGAGCCGATATTTGGCACAGCGGTGCACGATCTCGAGCATCGGATCGAGTTGCGTGGTGAGGTTCTTCGCACGGTCCCTCACGTGGTCGGCTTTCGGGTGGTACACATCGCTGCCACGCGAACTCCATCCGGACTTGGAAGCAGCTTGGAAGAGCAGTTCCATTAGCAAGGTATCACTCGCGAGGCTTCCGACGTTGGTATTGCCGATCTAGCGCAAGTACGACGGAAGCGGCGGAAACAGTGTCGAGCAATACGTCCAGCGCTTCAGGACCATTAGGAACCGATGCTTTTCGGCTCATATAAGTGAAAAGAAGCGAACGAGTTGGCGGTGGTGGGTCTCTCATCATCAATTAAGGACGTGGCCTCCCAAGCCGACTACCCTTCATTGGTGCACATGGTGCGTAAGGCGTCGAGCATATGAGCAACGCCACCCGGATGTTTACCAGGACAAATTCAAGCGCACGGTGACCCTGGTTGAGGCGGATGAGGATGAAGGTGCTCGCGGGAGATCGAGAGGTAGCGAGTGGCTGAATGGACTCGAGCGATGTGCCCCGTGACCTGCAAATGGGTGAAGCCACAAGGCCCTCCAAAAGGGTTCGACTTCGACGTGACCAAAACCGAGCAGCATTTTTAATCTCTTACTCACGGAGAAGCATATAAAGGTACCCGGAGGCCACAAGATCCCCACGGTGCAAGAGCTGAACGGAAAGCCATACCGCAAGTGGCATAACACGTTCACCCACACCACCAACGACCGCAGGGTGTGGCGGCAGCAGATCCAAATGGCGATAGAAAACGGACGGGTTGATTTTCAACCAATACGCCATGAAGGTCGACACACACCCCTTCCCCGCCAGTAAACATGGTGGAGTGTACTTACCATGGGGGGTGCCAGCTCGGATTTTTCGTGCAAAATCAACATGGTAGATCTTGGGCACCACTGGTGAGGACGGAGATGAGGGGCAGCTGCTCTCATAGCAAAGATACAGAGGAAGCCGCTCCACGCGATCGGCTCCGCCAAGACGGCAAGCGCTACGTCACGTAGGGAGAGGTGAAAAACTTAAGGTATCAACGACCTCTCTCGACCACCTCCTCAACAAGTATGTGAGTCGGTATGACCAACGCCGGCGATACAACGGCGATGATGAAGAAGATCGTACGGCTAGGGACGACAGTGAGACGTCGTCGCGCATGATCATGATGAGGAGGAGCACGAGCGCCGTGCCAAGGAAAAAGCTGGGGAGCAAGTCAACAAGGATAGGCATTGGGACCTGTCCCTTCTTCGACACCGCCGGGATTCAGGAATGAGCCGATTGCCCACAATCGGCAACCGCCCGGCAATGCAACCGAAGAAGAAGGAGGCAGCCAACGTGTCCGTATTCAAGCGCCTAGGGCCTCTCCCGCCACGTAGCAAGCGAAGCCGAGTCCCCTCGGTTGAAAGATCTCGAAGATCTCGAAGGCGAGGGGGAAGAAGAAGACAGTACCACCGGCCAAGGTGGTGCCCCGATGGACTCGGCCGTTCTCGAAACGCAGGGTTCAGCGACTGCGCGGCTCGGAGGAAGCCGAGAGGTTATACTTGCATACATTGAGGAAGGCAAGGCCTGATTCGGCCGCGAAGGTTCGAGCGAACCCCGGATGAAGAGGGTCGTCCACGGAAAATGGAGTGGCGCCTCAAGCAAAGGAAAGCCGATGATGAAGCATCGGGCTGGCACAAACATGGTGCTCGTTCTTCCGACGAAGCTTAGTGCTCCACGATTATACGATGCACTCAAGGTGGACGACGACAGCGCACCATCAGATAAAATCAGAGATTGGGCTGGTTTTATCTACCAGTCTGAGCGAGTAGCAAGAGCTCGTCAATAAGCTAACGTGGCGAGGCTGATCCTTGTGATCGGCCCCAAAAAAAAAAATTATGAAGGGACATTACAAAACCTTCATCGAACAAGCAACATGGAGGCCGATTCCAGCAATCGGCCAAAATTATCCTCACCATCCATTCTGCCTGGGTTCAACGTGTTATCCAACAGAGCTGATACCATCAATTCTCTTAACAGAATCGGCTCGGGGAGGCATCCAGGTGGATAAAACACGAGGATATGCAGTAGAAGTAGCTCATCCTTTGGTGATGGGTATTGGAGTGTGGGGGCCGATGCATAAGTCGGCCGTAAAAAAAAAATCTCAAAAAAATCGAAATTTTTTAAGCACAGCCGATGCAGCAGACATCGACTTAAGGATGTAAAAGCCGATGCATGGCCATCGACTCAAGAGCAGTAACTGTTACGATCAGAGGGTCAATGGAGCAGGAAGTGGACAACGAAGAGAGACTATGATGGGAGAACTCCTCCATGGAGTGGTTCAATGGTTCAATGGCTCGGATCTTCTCTTCAAGAACAATGCCAAGAGCAGCTTGGACGTGCAGGTCAGGTCAAGGATGGATTGTGTTAGATCCGCCAAAGGAAAGGAGCTGATCTGGCCGGCAAGGGGCAGGAAGAACTGAAGAAGCTCGGGGGGCAGCTCACCCTGAAGGTTCTCTGCTCTGGAGAGCCGATTTTGATGGGAATCGGCTGGCTCTGCATGAGAGTTCTCTCGGACATGGCCTAGCCCAAGTCCATCTGTCTGAATGGCATGCCCTCGTATCTGTCCGCCTTGATTGAGACTCGGGGGGCAGCTCACCCTGAAGGTTCTCTGCTCTGGGGAGCCGATTTTGCTGAAATCGACTGGCTCTGCGTTGTGACGTGGGGTCAATGGCGACATGATTGGCTATTTCGCTACCCTTCTCGCCTTGACTAAAGCTCGGAGGGCCACTAACTTGGGAGATGCTGTTTTTTGAGAGCCAATTGAAGTTGCGTTGGCTGACACTGCATCATGATCTTCTCAGGGAGGAGCTGGGAAGGAAAAGCCGTCGTCTTGTACGAGGTTTGGACCGCGCCAGTGCTGCAAGAAAAGAAAGGAGACTGGTTTCTCAAATTAGCCGATGAATAGCCATCGGCTGCGGGACTGCAAAACACCACGGTCAAGAAAAACAATAGTAGTCCGATTCGTTGCTATCGGCCTTGGTGTGGCGAGCGGAAGAATGGAAATTGGATTAATGAAAGGAGAAATTGAAAGAACAATTCTCATTAATTCAAAGGAGCGGCTTTACAAGAAGAGCCGATGGCTCTCAAAAGAGGGATCTGGTGCCTAGTGCACTGCTACTGCTAGTCCTACTCTACTGGTCGTCGCTGTCCTCATCATCGCCGTCGTCGAGGTCGTCGGCGCTGCTCCCAGGGAGCTCCTCGCCGTTGCTGCCCCAGCCGTCGGCTGGAGCTTCCTCCTCCTCCTCGTCATCATCATCATCCTCGCTATCCGCCCAGCTGCGGAAGCGCTTCGTTGGAGGATACCCAGCGGAGGAGGAGGACTCATCTTCCTCCTCCTCATCTTCTTCTTCCTCGTCGTCATCGTCGTCCTCGCTGTCCGCCCACATGCGGGAGCGCTTCTTCGGCGGAAGCCTGGTGGAGGGCGAGGCTTTGGTCCTCTCCGCTTCCCCTCCTTTCTTCTCCTTGTCAGAGGAGATGGGGTTCACCCCGGAGCGGGGGGCGTCCTCTTCCTTGTTCTTCGGAGACGGTTGGGGAGAGAGGCCTGAAGCGGAGGAGGAAGAGGAAGACATGGCTGCGGGGGAGGAGGGTTTTTTGGTTTGGTGAACAGAGCAGAGCAAGGGGATGGAGTGGTGAACCGTTTGGCACAGATAAGTAAAGAGAGTGTAGTGGAGATTTAATGCCATGACGGTTCTCGAGGACGTGATGCCGAAATTCTCCATAATTCATACAGAGAAGCCACTTGGGATGTTACAATAACTGTTCTGACCATGCCGATATCGGCATCGGCATCGTTTGGAGGCTGTTGTGCTCGAATCAAGGTGGGATTTGTTTCTTGTACGCCAAAATGAATTTGAAACAAGTTTTGTGTTGAAGGTTAGGTAACGAAAGTTTGTAACTAAGCCCAAAATTATACTAGCGCCATGGTGAGGTTCTTTTTGATAGAGCTATACGGTTGGGAAAACTTTTTTGACACTTTTTAGATAGGGTTCCTTGTTGTTACACTTATGGAATCATGTATGGCAAATTTGTGGTCATTTGGAGATATTCGAAAAAATCACTTTGCTTAAACGCATGTCGTTTCGTCTCACTGAAACAAGCTTTTCTAACAAGGTGATTTTTTTTACCTTCTCTAAATGACCTCAAATTTCATACAGCTGATCTTCTATACATAGATAGATAGATTGTTTAGTTTTTACATTTTTCGAACTTTTTATTTCCCTTTATAATACCCAATTGATTTTCAGGTCAAAACCTCGAAAAAGAGCATCATGTATGGCATCATTTTCGCCCTAAATTTCAAATTTTGTGAAACTTTCCCTTTTAGATATTCCTTGTTGTTATAGGTATGACATCATGTATGCCAAATTGGTTAGATCTCACTGAAACCAGCTTTTGTAACAAGTTAGGTTTTTTCGACCTTCTCAAAAGGGATTTTTTCCTACCTTCTCTAAATGATCTCAAAAATCATACAAACTATCTTCTATACAAAGATAGGTAGATTGTTTCTTTTTTACATTTTTTTGAACTTTTATTTCCCTTTATAATACCCATTTGATTTTCAGGTCAAAACCTCGAAAGTTAACATAAGTAGATGGCGAACCCTTCCAAACTTCAAATACAGAGATAGATAGATTGTTTCGTTTATCATTTTTACCGTGAATAGTAATGGCTACAATAAATCGGTGATGGTTTATCATTTTTTGCGTGAAAAGTAATGGATACAACAAATCGGTGATGGTTTATCATTTTTTGCGTGAAAAGTAATGGATGCAACAAATCGGTGATGGTTCATCATTTTTTGAGTGAAAATTAATGGCTACAACAAATCGGTGATGGTTTATCATTTTTTGCGTGAAAAGTAATATAGAAAACCTCCCTTTAGCATACTTAGTGAGTGGAAGGTAACCGCCGACAGAGAGAGAGAGGGGTTATCCTGCCCGTTAGATCATACGATCAACGGTCGGCAGGCACGATCCGCGTGACATGGGCTAGACCAATCAGGGCAATGTTGCACGTCTGCGAGGACATTGTGGAGGGAGAGGGCAAAACTGAGTAGTATCAAGAAACCAAGGGCACCTGTGTAATAAACAGACTAAAGGATTCAAATAAGAGATTTAAAAAATGGAAAATGCGTGTTTTGTACAATGAAACCCATCTTGGCCTACCTCAAACTATTTGCAATACAAATATACATGAGTGTGAGAATTGTGGCCTCATTTAGACAAAGTATGTTTTGGGGAAAGCTGTTTTGGGAAGGGCTTATTGTGGAAAACCATGCACCTTCATAGCTACTAGGTGATTTGAGAAGTGGCAATTTGTGGTAAAACTTGATTTATCTATAACTTATCTATGTTTTGAGAAGTGGCAATTTGTGGTAAAGACTCCATGAGTAAGTGCCACTATTTTTCGGAATTTTTTGCACATTAAAATGACTCATTTAACTAGTTAATTCCATTTGTTGACTCTCTGTTGACCAGCCACTTGAGGGTAAAACTGAGCATATTTCACTAGCCAGTATTAGCACTCAAGGGGAAAAATGAGCACACAAAAAATGCTAGTATAATACTCGAGGTTATACCTGAGTATATCTAAATTTCCAGGGTTAGACTCGAGGACGCGTGTTGCGGCGCAGAAATGGGAGACATGCCATTGTTGACGCGTAGACGCGGGTCGCGGTGCAGATGTCGAACAGTCAAAGACGTGCAATCGTGGACGTGTGTCGCGTTGCGGAAGTCCAAGACGTGCAGACGTGCAACGGTGGACGCGTAGGACGCGGGTCGCATTAACCACCCCTCGCCTTTATAGACGCATCCTCCCACTATCTCTGTCATTCTCACTTGCCCACGCAACGCCGCCTCTCTCACGTCCCATCATCTTCTCCAAAGCAAAAAACCCTCTCCCTCTCCTCTGCCGGCGAGATGGACAAGGAGAATGCCAATCCCATCGTCCACGATGCCGTCGGCTCCAAGCGTGACGCCTCCCTCTTCGACGACGTCCCCTCAACGGATGTCGCCGCCTCCTCCGCCGGTGCATCGGAGGCTGCTGCCGCCGGTCGCGGTCAGATCCCGCAGGGATATGACCCCTACGAGGATGTGCCGTACGTCCCGCCCCCGAACCCCTACGACACCTCCATGCAGGACGCATGGAGCGAGGTAACTACGGTTTGCTTCCTTTATTGTTCCCCATTCCTTTTTGAACCCTATTTTTGCTGGTGTAGATGGATCTGTAGATGGATGAGTATTGGGCTAATATTTGCGCCGATTTTATTCCATTTTGCTTTGATCCCTTCTTGATTTCATTTAAGATTTGGGGTTCGGCCGTTCCGTTAATTTATGCAAGTAATAATGGGATCTCAATCAGTTAATTTATGCAAGTAATCATGGGTTCTCAATCAGTTATTTTATGCACGAATCAAAAGATATCAACCGTTTAATTTTGCAAATAATCTGGAATGTGCTCAAGTTCAGATCTGGAATCTGTTTCTTTGCCTATGATGAATCGGTGGGCACAGATTTTTATAGGGAGGATTCAGTGAACCATTTCTGTGTACAAATCTGTTGTGCATGAGCTTTGGTTCGCTAACTACATCCCTGTAGACATATAATCGTGTCCACTCTAACTGAGGCTGCCTCTGTTTTTCCTAACTTTGTTATCATGCACGTTATTCATCATTGCAACTCATTCACTAATAGTTCTCGTTTGATATGGATCAGCTGTTCGCGGCAGCGACGTCGGCAACGACGACGAGCACCATGACATCAAGACTCGCCAGGTGCTGTGGAGGCTGCAGGTCGGCCAGTACGTCTCCTACTTCGCCAAGGGCGTCTACAGGTTCCCCTTTTGCACTAGGAGGCTTGGCGGCACTGACTTCAACTGCCTCCTCACGCATGCCGAGAACATCGGCAACACCTTCCCCAAGGTCGGCGCGTCGGTGAACCCCCAGTCCTTCCGCGCCAAACACAAGGCGCTCGGCATGCACCTCCGCAGCTTCCAGCGGGTGGAGATCTCCGGCGGGCGCATGCCTCCGCTCAAGCCCAAGGCTCCCAAGGGGAGCAACAAGTGGAGGCAGAGGCAGATGGGGTAGGTGCAGTCCTGGACGTGTGCTGATGTTGCCTCCTATTTTGTTGTTATCTAGGGATCCCTTGTTGTTATGTTGTTAGTATGATGGTGCAGTGAAGAACCTCGAACCTGTTACTATGTTTGGCTGTTGTATGCAGCTTATTATCTAGGGAGGGATCCCTATTATCTATCCCTATTCTACTATATGACTGTGTGAATTTATTGTACATTCCCTATAGATTTGCTTCTAGATTTAACTACATACATATGGACCAGATGGAGTACTAGATTTGCTGCCATATTGGGCAAACAACGAGGGTAAAAAGGCACAAATAATTGATACTAATTAAGTGAAAAAAGACAGAGAGAAGGAGGCGGAAAAGGTACTCTTAAAAGGGAAAATGCCAATTTGGGCCGAGAGAGACAAAACCCAGCTCCTGCTCACGTGCAACCAAACGCTATCTCGTCCTCTCCCACGTGGTCCCTTTCTACCAGTCCCACGTGACGCGGGCCCACACGACGTAGCCCCACACGTCAGCACGGAACAGTCAACTAAACGGGAATCCTATCGTCTGAGGTGCTTCTGCGGGTTTCAAACAACGACTTAGGGAAACGTGAGGAAAAACTAAGGAGCTGGGGAAAACTGAGCACAACTAAGAACCCGAGGGCACAGAAATAGAAATCCCTAGAAAATAACATTAAGTTATACCCTATGAAAAAATTATTTGCTACAATCAAACACTTCATTTTCCTATATGATTTAAATTGGCATGACATCCCAAAAAAATGCTTTTTCTATTCCTATATTTTTCATATCCTATAAATTGATGGAACCCTCAAGTGGTTTTCGCGGACATAATGGTCTAGAGTTTGCAATTCTCTTACTTTTAGAAAATTAGTTTAGCTTTAAAAAAATTAAAATGGATCTTGTATTCATTAACTGTTACATTCATTTAAACTAAATGTTGTAACTTTATCTACTTACTCCATCCTAAAATGGATACCTCAATTTTATCTAAATTTGCATATATTTAGACGCATTTTAGGACGTAGATACATACGAATCTAGACAAAGTTAGACAACTTTTTGTGGAGGTACCTAGACCTAGATACGAGTTGATTTGGAACGGGGAGCACTTCTTGACGATGTTTTAAGTAAATAATAAAGGAAAAATGCCGATCACCCGGTGGATCACGCGTCTCGCGTCCCCCAGCTGCTTTGTACGACACATGCCATGTGGGGCAAAATGTCGGCGCAGTAGACCCTCCTCCCCCACGTTATCTCTTCTTCCTCCCCACTCCATCGATTCCCCTGAGAAATGGGATTGTGGGAAGCCACCACGGCCCACAGAGGATCCAGAATTGCTGTCGAGGGTACTCCTCGGCAATGCCCTCCGTATGGGGCTTAGGGTAGATGGAATCTTGTAGGCTGACACGAGACATCGGTTATCAAACAAGCGGAGAGAGCGATTTACCCGGGTTCGGGGCCCTCGATGAGGTAAAACCCTTACATCCTGCCTGTCTGATCATGATTATGAAAGTATCAAATTACAATGGGGTGCCGAAGGTTTCGGCTGTGATCTTGTCGAGAGACTAAAATCTGTAATGACCTAGCCCTAGACTTGCGATGGCTATGATTACTATGATTGCGTGTGTCCCTCGGCAGCCCCTCTCTTGACCCTTATATTGGGAGCCAGGTCTCGAGAGATCTGTTCGGGTACGACTAGGTTACAGAGAGCCCTATATATAAACTTTCCTTGTATTCTTCGTGTTCTTGCCATGTGCTTCAAAAATCCTTCTTCGGAACCGACGCTACGGCCCACTTGGTCGTCGAGTGTCTTCATGGGCCCCTAGCTGGGCCGTAGGAGGTAGTACAATAATAGTTACCCGAAGGGTAATGCCCACATCAGTAGCCCCCGAGTGACTGGCCGAAGAAACTTCGGGCAGGGACTAAAAACGCGTCTTCTGTCCGAATCTTCATTCTTGCTGGAAAATCTTGACTTTCTTGTAATAATAGCATCTTCTTTATCGGGTGCGCGTCCAGTAGTCCCAATGGGAGTAGCCCCCGAGTCTAGACACGAATGTTGGCAACCATGTGTAGACTCAAGTTGTTCTAATCGAATATTTCCTCTGTCGAAACTTTCCGCAAACTGTTATGGTCATCCGATATTACATCAGGTCTTTATATCTTTCAAGCAAGATTTAGTACGTAAAGGATATCGAGTAACGTGCCCGGTTTTACCAGTTAACTGCCGATGGCAAAACAACGTCACCCTACCCAGAATCAAGTCCCCGGGCATGATTTTGGGCCACGCAAATAATCCTTCGAGTCTAAAATCTATCGGGTGCACGTTCAGTGCTCCCGATGGGAGTAGCCCTGAGTCTAGGCACAGATGCTTGCATACGTGTGTAGACTCAGACCGGTCCACTCGATAGTTTTTAATTTCCTTCGGATGCTTCATGCGGAGTCGATACTTCTCGTGACGTCACTGATGACGTAGCCACTGTTGTGGCCTGATTGACAGGACACGACCTGACGGGCCCACCCTATTTCTGCGCGGTCAGTTAGGAAATGACTAGTGCTTGTGCATTGACCGAGGCGCCTCCTCGATTTCCGTATGTAGTGGGAGTAATGGGCCGCCGATTTCATATTTTACTGGGACACATGTACGATTGGATCCTTGTCCACTTCCCCATGATCACTAGAGTAATGGTCACAATTACCCAACAGTCCTTGCTATAAATAAAGATCCTTTCACCATTTTCACTTTTTACGCTTCCATACTACTCTCCTTCCTCCTCAGCTCTTCCTCGCCATTCTTCCTTCTTTCAAGAGCTCAAGCACCATGGGCAAGAAGAAAGGAACTGCTGGTCCAGGTGTTTCCTCGGGCGCTTGCAAGGTCAGCCGTGACTGGAGCGCCTCCACTATTTCCAACCGTGACGTGAACAGGTTGCGCACAATCGGCTTCATCTCATCTGCCAATTCTGACATCCGCCTCCCAGGTTCATCCTCTCTCCCAAATCCTCCTACATGCTTTACTGTTATGTTCATCGCCTTCTTGTTTCATGGGCTTTCTCTCCCTGCCCACGAATTCCTTCGCTCCTTTCTTTTCTTCTACGGGATCCAGCTCTGGCAGCTGACCCCTAATTCGATCCTTCATCTTTCCATCTTCATCACTCTGTGCGAGGCATTCCTTGGCAACGACCCCCATTGGGGCTTATGGAGGAAGATCTTCTACGTCAAACGCCACAATGGCAACGACGGTCCTCCCATTGTTGGCGGCATCAGCTTTGTCGTTAGAAAAGAGGTCAATTATTTCGATTACCCGATGAAGGAATCAGTCCAGGGATGGCGACATAAATGGTTTTATCTGCGAGACATCCCAATGTTCGGTCGGCTCCAACCTCCCTCCGTTCGAAGATGTCTCCTTGGCTACACCGAAGAAATCCTGGCGGAACGCTTTGACTGCCGAAGAAAGTACCATAGACGACCACCTGTATGGAAAGGTTATGGACCTGAAGAATGCAGGAGGTCTGACGATGTGTGGTACCGAGGTGGTCTTAGTATTTCTAAAACATCGGGTGCAACCACTAATGTCTCGGCCTCACCAGCTGTGGATGTATACTGGTGACAGCGACAAGTCAAGGGTCAGCTCAATCAACCTGTCTGACGAAGAACTTCGCGACAAGGTGTGGCGCCTCACTCGACTCAGCCAGAAGGACAATATTATTCTGACTTCGGCCCGACCTCCTTTTGAATTTAAGCACCTTCCCGCCGAGGTAATTTTCCTTGCATTTACTTCAAAGTTTGTTTCTATTTCTTCATCCAAACTTGATAGACCCTTTTTTTATCTGTCGACAGGCTTCCACCGTTGTTCAATGTTATCCTCCTACACCCGAAAGTGGGGTAGAACTAGAGGATGATGATGATTAGGAGGAAACCGAAGACGGGCATCACGCTCTTGAGGACAGCGACGTCCAAAGTGATGAAGCCCCCGAGGATGATGCTCGTACAAAGTCTATGCGACGCATGAGGATCAATGAAGACTTGATGACAACTGCTGAATCGAGTCCTAGCGGACAAGATGATGATGCTAATGTAACTGCGTCGCCTCCTCCAGCTACAAAGAGCTCAGCAGGCTTGTTCGCTGCCGAAGATGGCTTAGATCTGTAAGTTTTCACTTTTCCTCTGCAGCCAACTTCCTTTAACCTATCTGATACATGTTCTTGTTCTCAAGCAGCTCTGATGACGATGATGAAGTTCCTCTCACGAAGAGGGCAAAATTATTATCTGAGAGAACTGAATCAGCAAAGGAGTCGAATCCTTCGACTGCCGAGCCAACGCCACCTCCAAGAACAGTTGTGGCCAAGGTTCCTGTGTCGAAGGTTAATCCTTCTGTCGGTGCCTCCATCCCTCCAATCAGTCGTGATCATGTGAGTATATCTTTCGACACAATACCTTTTTTTCTTCCAAGCCGATGACTGATTTTTGGATTAATTAGAATTTTATTTCCCCCACAATCTATCACAAATTTTCATTTTCGTCATCGCAACCAATTTTTGCTACAATTGACGTTGTAACAGACTTTGCTGATCAATTCACCCGACTGGAATCCGAGAATGTCCCGCTTCGCAAGGCCGTCAAGATTTCTGTTGATCAGGTGTTGGAAGCCAATAAGCTTACAACCGAAGCTCAGACTGAGAATACCCTGCTAAAGGATGAGCTAAACAACCTGAAGAAGAATATGAAAGACGAGCAAGAAGCTAGACGCGAAGCTGCCATCATAGCTGACGAAAAAGAAGGCGCTCTTCGAGAGTCCATCACGAACTTGCTAGGTAAGCTTCTTTTTATCCATTGCGCGGTGTTCTTCCAGTACTATCTTCTGGGTTGCTTACTCGTAACTTCCCCAGGTGTTGCCAATATGCCCGTCGACCGCACACACAAGATTCGAGAGGACTCGATGTCTGATGCTCTTTCGCTTGCCAGTGATTCTAATAATCAAGTCCAAGGCCTTTTGCAAAAAAACTAAGGGGGCTCTGTCGAAGTTATTTTCGATGATGTTCCCAAAGTTGAACCAAAACAAGACCCTTGGCGAGATGGCAGATACCTTCTTCCTCGAATATTCTAAAGCGGAGCTCCCGTCTCTTTGGGGCGGTTCTTACTTTCCAATTGTTAATGGGGCACGGGCTAGGTTCTGAGTTGGAAAAGTTGTCCAAGGCATTGTCAGTAGATGCCAACGAATGCCTTGTCAATCTCGAGCCTTTCAAGCAATCGGCAGTGATATGTGCGAACCAACTCCTCAAGTTAGTTGATGAAGAAAAGAACAAAGCTACGTCTAAAGCTTCTCCTGATTCATCGTCGGTTCAGCCTTGAAATAATATTTGCTTCACCCTTGTAATGTTAGATACAATTTAATCTATGCCTGACTTGTACTAGCTTTGTTGCTAGTATTAACAATCTTTTGAATGTAATATACGCTCCCGATGGGAGTTTTCTCGACAGAATTTACCTTCTTACCTTGTGGAGCTCTTTCCGTGTGCCATTCAGAGTAGTTGATCATCATATTATCAAGAAGCTTTGTTGCTTCACCAAGAGTGATGGACATAAAGGTACCTCCAGCAGCTGAATCCAATAAATTCCGTGAAGAAAAATTTAGTCCGGCATAGAAGGTTTGGATGATCATCCAAGTAGTCAGTCCATGGGTTGGGCAATTTTTAACCAAAGATTTCATTCTTTCCCAAGCTTGAGCAACATGTTCAGTATCTAATTGTTTAAAATTCATTATGCTACTCCTCAAAGATATAATTTTAGCAGGGGGATAATATCTACCAATAAAAGCATCCTTGCATTTAGTCCATGAATCAATACTATTCTTAGGCAGAGATAGCAACCAATCTTTAGCTCTTCCTCTTAATGAGAAAGGGAACAATTTTAGTTTAATAATATCACCATCTACATCTTTATACTTTTGCATTTCACATAATTCAACAAAATTATTAAGATGGGCAGCAGCATCATCGTAACTAACACTTGAAAATTGCTCTCGCATAACAAGATTCAAGAAAGCGGGTTTAATTTCAAAGAATTCTGCTGTAGTAGCAGGTGGAGCAATAGGTGTGCATAAGAAATCATTATTATTTGTGGTTGTGAAGTCACACAACTTAGTGTTTTCAGCGTTGGCCATTTTAGCAACAAGTAAATAAAACAAACTAGATAAAGTAAATGCAAGTAAACTAATTTTTTTGTGTTTTAGATATAGCAAACAAGATAGCAAATAAAGTAAAACTAGCAACTAATTTTTTTGTATTTTGATTTAGTGCAGCAAACAAAGTAGTAAATAAAACTAAGCAAGACAAAAACAAAGTAAAGAGATTGAGAAGTGGAGACTCCCCTTGCAGCGTGTCTTGATCTCCCCGGCAACGGCGCCGGAAAAAGAGCTTGATGGCGTGTATTTCACACGTTCGTTGGGCAACCCCAAGAGGAAGGTATGATGCGCACAGCAGCAAGTTTTCCCTCGTAAAGAAACCAAGGTTTATCGAACCAGGAGGAGCCAAGAAGCACGTTGAAGGTTGATGGCGGCGGGATGTAGTGCGGCGCAACACCAGGGATTCCGGCGCCAACGTGGAACCCGCACAACACAACCAAAGTACTTTGCCCCAACGAAACAAGTGAGGTTGTCAATCTCACCGGCTTGCTGTAACAAAGGATTAACCGTATTGTGTGGAAGATGATTGTTTGCAGAAAACAGTAGAACAAGTATTGCAAGTAGATTGTATTTCAAGTAAAGAGAATTGGACCGGGGTCCACAGCTCACTAGAGGTGTCTCTCCCATAAGACGAACAAGCATGTTGGGTGAACAAATTACAGCTTGGGCAATTGACAAATAAAGAGAGCATGACCATGCACATACATATCATGATGAGTATAGTGAGATTTAATTGGGCATTACGACAAAGTACATAGACCGTCATCCAACCGCATCTATGCCTAAAAAGTCCACCTTCAGTGTTATCATCCGAACCCCTTCCAGTATTAAGTTGCTAACAACGGACAATTGCATTAAGTATGGTGCGTAATGTAACTAGTGACTACATCCTTGAACATAGCACTAATGTTTTATCCCTAGTGGCAACAAGCACAACACAACCTTAGAACTTTCTCGTCATCGTCCCAGGTGTCAATGCAGGCATGAACCCACTATCGAGCATAAGTACTCCCTCTTGGAGTTACAAGCATCTACTTGGCCAGAGCATCTACTAGTAACGGAGAGCATGCAAGATCATAAACAACACATAGCATAACTTTGATAATCAACATAACAAGTATTCTCTATTCATCGGATCCCAACAAACGCAACATATAGAATTACGGATAGATGATCTTGATCATGTTAGGCAGCTCACAAGATCCGACAATGATAGCACAATGGGGAGAAGACAACCATCTAGCTACCGCTATGGACCCATAGTCCAGGGGTAGACTACTCACACATCACACCGGAGGCGACCATGGCGGCGTAGAGTCCTCCGGGAGATGATTCCCCTCTCCGGCAGGGTGCCGGAGGCGATCTCCTGGATCCCCCGAGATGGGATCGGCGGCGGCGGCGTCTCCGGAAGGTTTTCCGTATCGTGGCTCTCGGCATCGGGGGTTTCGTCACGGAGACTTTTTATAGGCGGAAGGGCAGGTCAAGAGGCGGCACGGGGGCCCCACACTACAGGCCGGCGCGGCCAAGGGGGGCCGCGCCGCCCTATAGTGTGGCCCCTCCGTGGCCCCTCTTCGTCTCTCCTTCGGACTTCCGGAAGCTTCATGAGAAAATAGGCCCCCGGGCTTTGATTTCGTCCAATTCCGAGAATATTTCCTTACTAGGATTTCTGAAACCAAAAACAGCGAGAAAACAAAGAATCGGCACTTCGGCATCTTGTTAATAGGTTAGTTCCGTAAAATGCACGAATATGACATAAAGTGTGCATAAAACATGTAGATAACATCAATAATGTGGCATGGAACATAAGAAATTATCGATACGTCGGAGACGTATCAGCATCCCTAAGCTTAGTTCTCGCTCGTCCCGAGCAGGTAAAACGATAACACGTATAATTTCCGGAGTGACATGCCATCATAATCTTGATCATACTATTTGTAAAGCATATGTAGTGAATGCAGCGATCAAAACAATGTATATGACATGAGTAAACAAGTGAATCATAAAGCAAAGACTTTTCATGAATAGCACTTCAAGACAAGCATCAATAAGTCTTGCATAAGAGTTAACTCATAAAGCAATAATTCAAAGTAAAGGCATTGAAGCAACACAAAAGAAGATTAAGTTTCAGCGGTTGCTTTCAACTTGTAACATGTATATCTCATGGATATTGTCAACATAGAGTAATATAATAAGTGCAATAAGCAAGTATGTAGGAATCAATGCACAGTTCACACAAGTGTTTGCTTCTTGAGGTGGAGAGAGATAGGTGAACTGACTCAACATTGAAAGTAAAAGAATAGTCCTCCATAGAGGAAAAGCATCGATTGCTATATTTGTGCTAGAGCTTTGATTTTGAAAACATGAAACAATTTTGTCAACGGTAGTAATAAAGCATATGCATCATGTAAATTATATCTTATAAGTTGCAAGCCTCATGCATAGCGTACTAATAGTGCCCGCACCTTGTCCTAATTAGCTTGGACTACCGGATCATCACAATGCATTGTTTTTACCAAGTGTCACAAAGGGGTACCTCTATGCCGCCCGTACAAAGGTCTAAGGAGAAAGCTCGCATTGGATTTCTCGCTATTGATTATTCTTCAACTTAGACATCCATACCGGGACAACATAGACAACAGATAATGGACTCCTCTTTTATGCATAAGCATATACCAACAATTAATAATTTTCTCATTTGAGATTTGAGGTTTGTTGTCCAAAACTCGAAACTTCCACCATGGAGCATGGCTTTAGTTAGCGGCCCGATGTTCTTCTCTAACATATGCATGCTTAACCATATGGTGGTAGATCTCTCTTGCTTCAGACAAGACGAACATGCATAGCAACTCACATGAAATTCAACAATGAATAGTTGATGGCGTCCCCAGTGAACATGGTTATCGCACAACAAGCAACTTAATAAGAGATAAAGTGCATAATTACATATTCAATACCACAATAGTTTTTAAGCTATTTGTCCCATGAGCTATATATTGCAAAGGTGAATGATGGAATTTTAAAGGTAGCACTCAAGCAATTTACTTTGGAATGGCGGAAAAATACCATGTAGTATAGGTAGGTATGGTGGACACAAATGGCATAGTGGTTGGCTCAAGTATTTTGGATGCATGAGAAGTATTCCCTCTCGATACAAGGTTTAGGCTAGCAAGGCTTATTTGAAACAAACACAAGGATGAACCGGTGCAGCAAAACTCACATAAAAGACATATTGAAAACATTATAAGACTCTACACCGTCTTCCTTGTTGTTCAAACTCAATACTAGAAATTATCTAGACCTTAGAGAAACCAAATATGCAAACCAAATTTTAGCATGCTCTATGTATTTCTTCATTAATGGGTGCAAAGCATATGATGCAAGAGCTTAATCATGAGCACAACAATTGCCAAGTATCACATTACCCAAGACATTTATAGCAATTACTACATGTATCATTTTCCAATTCCAACCATATAACAATTTAACGAAGAAGAAACTTCGCCATGAATACTATGAGTAGAAACTAAGGACATACTTGTCCATATGCTACAGCGGAGCGTGTCTCTCTCCCATAAAGTGAATGCTAGGATCCATTTTATTCAAACAAAACAAAAAACAAAAACAAACCGACGCTCCAAGAAAAAGCACATAAGATGTGATGGAATAAAAATATAGTTTCAGGGGAGGAACCCGATAATGTTGTCGATGAAGAAGGGGATGCCTTGGGCATCCCCAAGCTTAGACGCTTGAGTCTTCTTGATATATGCAGGGGTGAACCACCGGGGCATCCCCAAGCTTAGAGCTTTCACTCTCCTTGATCATGTTGCATCATACTCCTCTCTTGATCCTTGAAAACTTCCTCCACACCAAACTCGAAACAACTCATTAGAGGGTTAGTGCACAATATAAATTGACATATTCAGAGGTGACACAATCATTCTTAACACTTCTGGACATTGCATAATGCTACTGGACATTAATGGATCAAAGAAATTAATCCAACATAGCGAAAGAGGCAATGCGAAATAAAAGGCAGAATCTGTCAAAACAGAACAGTTCGTATTGACGAATTTTAAAATGGCACCAGACTTGCTCAAATGAAAATGCTCAAATTGAATGAAAGTTGCGTACATATCTGAGGATCATGCACGTAAATTGGCTTAATTTTCTGAGCTACCTACAGGGAGGTGGACCCAGATTCGTGACAGCAAAGAAATCTGGAACTGTGCAGTAATCCAAATCTAGTACTTACTTTTCTATCAACGGCTTAACTTGGCACAACAAAACACAAAACTAAGATAAGGAGAGGTTGCTACAGTAGTAAACAACTTCCAAGACACAAAATAAAAACAAAGTACTGTAGGTAAAAACATGGGTTGTCTCCCATAAGCGCTTTTCTTAACGCCTTTCAGCCTAGGCGCGTAAAGTGTGTATCAAGTATTATCAAGAGACGAAGTGTCAACATCATAATTTGTTCTCATAATAGAATCAAAAGGTACCTTCATTCTCTTTCTAGGGAAGTGTTCCATACCTTTCTTGAGAGGAAATTGATATTTTATATTACCTTCCTTCATATCAATAATAGCACCAACAGTTCAAGAAAAGGTCTTCCCAATATAATGGGATAAGATGCATTGCATTCAATATCCAAGACAACAAAATCAACGGGAACAAGGTTATTGTTAACGGTAATGCGAACATTATCAACTTTACCCAAAGGTTTCTTTGTAGAATGATCAGCAAGATTAACATCCAAATAACAATTTTTCAGCGGTGGCAAGTCAAGCATATTATAAATTTTCTTAGGCATAACGTAAATACTTGCACCAAGATCACATAAAGCATTACAATCAAAATCTTTAATCTTCATCTTAATGATGGGCTCCCAACCATCCTCTAGCTTTTTAGGAATAGAGGCTTCGCGCTCTAGTTTCTCTTCTCTAGCTTTTATAAGAGCATTTGTAATATGATGTGTAAAAGCCAAATTTATAGCACTAGCATTAGGACTTTTAGCAAGTTTTTGCAAGAACTTTATAACTTCAGAGATGTGGCAATCATCAAAATTCAAACCATTATAATCTAAAGCAATGGGATCATCATCCCCAATATTGGAAAAAATTTCAGCAGCTTTATCACAGTGCAGTTTCAGCAGCTTTAGCAGCTTTCAGCAGTTTTCGCGCTTTGCATTAGAAGTGGAAACATTGCTAACACCAATTCTTTTATTAGTATGAGTAGGAGGTGCAGCAACATGTGTAGCATTAGCATTACTAGTGGTGGTAATAGTCCAAACTTTAGCTATATTCTTTTCTTTAGCTAGTTTTTCATTTTCTTCTCTATCCCACCTAGCACGCAGTTCAGCCATTAATCTTATATTCTCATTAATTCTAACTTGAATGGCATTTGCTGTAGTAGTAATTTTATCATCTAAATCCTCAGGTTTAGCAGCCATTTTATTAATTAAAGAAGATTGTGATGCAGACATATATGAGATTCGAGTTTCTGCACTAGCAAGTTTAGTTTGCAACCCCGAGATCTCCCTATTCAGATTTTCAAGTTGATTCCCTATATTCTTCAACAAGGTAGATTGCTCATTCATAGTTTTAGTAAACAATTTATTTTGCTCATATTGTGATTGCATAAAGCTCTTGGTGGATCTTTCAATTTCTAGCATCTTTTCTTCATTAGATGAAGCATATCTACCATAAAAATTACCATTAGCAGTGGTATGGCCTAGAATCATTGTGATTGTTATTTTTAATGAAATTCACATCAACATATTCTTTTTGAGCAACTAATGACGCTAGCGGAACATTATTAGAATTAACATTAGGCCTACCATTCACAAGCATAGACATAATAGCATCAATCTTATCACTCAAGGAAGAGGTTTCTTCGACAGAATTTACCTTCTTACCTTGTGGAGCTCTTTCCGTGTGCCATTCAGAGTAGTTGATCATCATATTATCAAGAAGCTTTGTTGCTTCACCAAGAGTGATGGACATAAAGGTACCTCCAGCAGCTGAATCCAATAAATTCCGTGAAGAAAAATTTAGTCCCGCATAGAAGGTTTGGATGATCATCCAAGTAGTCAGTCCATGGGTTGGGCAATTTTTAACCAAAGATTTCATTCTTTCCCAAGCTTGAGCAACATGTTCAGTATCTAATTGTTTAAAATTCATTATGCTACTCCTCAAAGATATAATTTTAGCAGGGGGATAATATCTACCAATAAAAGCATCCTTGCATTTAGTCCATGAATCGATACTATTCTTAGGCAGTAGATAGCAACCAATCTTTAGCTCTTCCTCTTAATGAGAAAGGGAACAATTTTAGTTTAATAATATCACCATCTACATCTTTATACTTTTGCATTTCACATAATTCAACAAAATTATTAAGATGGGCAGCAGCATCATCAGAACTAACACCAGAAAATTGCTCTCGCATAACAAGATTCAGTAAAGCAGGTTTAATTTCAAAGAATTCTGCTGTAGTAGCAGGTGGAGCAATAGGTGTGCATAAGAAATCATTATTATTTGTGGTTGTGAAGTCACACAACTTAGTGTTTTCAGCGTTGGCCATTTTAGCAACAGTAAATAAAACAAACTAGATAAAGTAAATGCAAGTAAACTAATTTTTTTGTGTTTTAGATATAGCAAACAAGATAGCAAATAAAGTAAAACTAGCAACTAATTTTTTTGTATTTTGATTTAGTGCAGCAAACAAAGTAGTAAATAAAACTAAGCAAGACAAAAACAAAGTAAAGAGATTGAGAAGTGGAGACTCCCCTTGCAGCGTGTCTTGATCTCCCCGGCAACGGCGCCAGAAAAAGAGCTTGATGGCGTGTATTTCACACGTTCGTTGGGCAACCCCAAGAGGAAGGTATGATGCGCACAGCAGCAAGTTTTCCCTCATAAAGAAACCAAGGTTTATCGAACCAGGAGGAGCCAAGAAGCACGTTGAAGGTTGATGGCGGCGGGATGTAGTGCGGCGCAACACCGGGGATTCCGGCGCCAACGTGGAACCCGCACAACACAACCAAAGTACTTTGCCCCAACGAAACAGAGTGAGGTTGTCAATCTCACCGGCTTGCTGTAACAAAGGATTAACCGTATTGTGTGGAAGATGATTGTTTGCAGAAAACAAGTAGAACAAGTATTGCAAGTAGATTGTATTTCAGTAAAGAGAATTGGACCGGGGTCCACAGCTCACTAGAGGTGTCTCTCCCATAAGACGAACAAGATGTTGGGTGAACAAATTACAGTTGGGCAATTGACAAATAAAGAGAGCATGACCATGCACATACATATCATGATGAGTATAGTGAGATTTAATTGGGCATTACGACAAAGTACATAGACCGTCATCCAACCGCATCTATGCCTAAAAAGTCCACCTTCAGGTTATCATCCGAACCCCTTCCAAGTATTAAGTTGCTAACAACAGACAATTGCATTAAGTATGGTGCGTAATGTAACTAGTGACTACATCCTTGAACATAGCACTAATGTTTTATCCCTAGTGGCAACAAGCACAACACAACCTTAGAACTTTCGTCACTCGTCCCAGGTGTCAATGCGTGCATGAACCCACTATCGAGCATAAGTACTCCCTCTTGGAGTTACAAGCATCTACTTGGCCAGAGCATCTACTAGTAACGGAGAGCATGCAAGATCATAAACAACACATAGCATAACTTTGATAATCAACATAACAAGTATTCTCTATTCATCGGATCCCAACAAACGCAACATATAGAATTACAGTATAGATGATCTTGATCATGTTAGGCAGCTCACAAGATCCGACAATGATAGCACAATGGGGAGAAGACAACCATCTAGCTACTGCTATGGACCCATAGTCCAGGGGTAGACTACTCACACATCACACCGGAGGCGACCATGGCGGCGTAGAGTCCTCCGGGAGATGATTCCCCTCTCCGGCAGGGTGCCGGAGGCGATCTCCTGGATCCCCCGAGATGGGATCGGCGGCGGCGGCGTCTCTGGAAGGTTTTCCGTATCGTGGCTCTCGGTACTGGGGGTTTCGTCACGGAGACTTTTTATAGGCGGAAGGGCAGGTCAAGAGGCGGCACGGGGGCCCCACACTACAGGCCGGCGCGGCCAAGGGGGGGCCGCGCCGCCCTATAGTGTGGCCCCTCCGTGGCCCCTCTTCGTCTCTCCTTCGGACTTCTGGAAGCTTCGTGAGAAAATAGGCCCCTGGGCTTTGATTTCGTCCAATTCCGAGAATATTTCCTTACTAGGATTTCTGAAACCAAAAACAGCAGAAACAAAGAATCGGCACTTCGGCATCTTGTTAATAGGTTAGTTCCAGTAAAATGCACGAATATGACATAAAGTGTGCATAAAACATGTAGATAACATCAATAATGTGGCATGGAACATAAGAAATTATCGATACGTCGGAGACGTATCAATCCCCAATGGGCCTGCCGAAGATGGTACCCGGGGTTTACTGAAGGCCCACGGCCCAAAGTTTATGAAGCCTGGAAGCCCAATGAAGAGATAGTTTGGAAAGATAGTTGTATTAGGAATATCCAACATGTAACTATTACGAGACGAACTCAAAGAGTTTCCCGGACTTTGTAAACTTGTACATCACGAAACCCTCGACTCCGCCTCCTATATAAGGGGGAGTCGAGGGACAAAAAGAGGATCGATTTCATTGTCAACACAACCCTAGTTTTCTAGTAGTCGAGTACTTTACCGGCTGAACCTTCGAGATATGGCGCCGTCTGTGGGAATTAGAGGCGACAAGGAGCTGATCTCGATGGCACGTTCAAGACCTTCGACTTCTTCGGTGGCAAGCAACGCGATGGACATAGGTAAACAGATCGAAACTGATCTACTCGATTTTGTTCCTCACCCGCCCTCCCGTTTGGATGCATATGCGTATCTGGAGGAGCCTATGGAGATGACGTTCGGAAGGTTACACTTCCGCGTTGGAAAAGAAGGATCATATCGTCTCGAGGTTCCGATTTCGTCGGTATCATCGGCGGTCGGTTCCGATCTCTCGGAATCATCGTCATCGTCCGAGACAGGCGACGAGGAGATTTCGCCTCCACGGTTCGGCAAAACTACGACAAGCGAGAAACTCGCCAAGATCTTCGTCAACATGTCCTTCGAGTCGTCTGCGGACTCCAGTATAAGCAGCGACTCAGACAACGTCGACAGCTTCAACTTCATCGACAAATCTACTTATGTTGGAGAGGTCTTCACCGATCTATACGACGGTGTCACCGATCCCGACAAAGGTCAAAGTGCAAAATACCATCAAATCTATGCAATTGGAGATACTAGTCGCCCACAGGAGGAGACATCCGAGGCTTTCGATGATGCGGGAAATCCGTACATCGATCCTGCTGATCTTACGCGAGGTTTGGGAAGCAAATATGTCAGACCTGCGACACGGCAGATGGTGCAATTTCCGCAAGCAGTTTGGGACAGAGTCGCAGGAGCTATCGATGGCACGGAGCCGATGACTGTGGCCGCCACAGCTGAAGAGTTACAAGCATACCAATATAGACTCGCCCGTGCTAGGCAGGAAATCGAAAAACAGAAAGATGCGCTGGATAGGAGGCAAGCCGCGGATTCCGAGTCAAGCAAGGCGAAAAGCTGAGTTAAGTCGACAGTCAGGCACATTGGGAGGAGATAGTCACAGAGCAGCTTGATATAGGGCAAGGTCTCGGTTGCAAAATATACCCGAGGCCGAGAGGGAGAACCTAGTCCAAAACCTCGACATGTCCTTTATGTCGATAGACATAAGAGGGAACATTATCCCAAAAACACCAGAAGCTGGATATTTGGTGACACAAGCTTTCATCCTGGCGTCCAGGCCAGCTCCCGGAGATCCAAGAGAAGTATTTTTTAACATGACCATGGCAGGATGCCGAGTCATGGGAACAACATTCTCGGGAACAAGCATGCCTCCCGAAGGTTCTGCAAGGCAAAATAGTCCTCGGCCTACAGCAGTGGTGCAGGACCCCCAAGAACAAGTGGGGCGAGAGATACAGCTACGCAGGCAAGGGTCGATAGAGCGCGACAAGAAAGAAGGGAATGTCGGCACTCACCAGAGGTCGACGAGGAGGATCTGTGTGGGCTCCCATGCTTCACGCGGCGAGTTCGTAAAACTCGGGTCCCGTCTGGGTTTAAGCTACCCGACAATTACAAAAAGTTCGATGGCTTGCAAGATCCTGAGGATTGGTTAATAAACTACCTGGAGACGGTGAAACTGGTGGGCGGAACCAGAGCAACGACCATGCAAAGTATCTAGGTGCACTTGAGTGGAGCAGCTCGATCATGAATAAAAAAAGCTACCTCCTGGTTCCATCGACAGCTGGGAAAATTTCGAGGACATATTAGTGAAGAATTTCTTGTCCACATGCAAGAAACCCGCATCATTGGAGCAGCTAAGAGCCTGCAGACAAAAGCATGATGAATCAATGAGGATGTATATACATAGGTGGAACATCATCAAAATCTCGGCAGAAAACATATCTGACGAAATAGCAATAGATGCATTTGTTTCTGGAATCCGAAGTAGGGACTTCGTCGAGGATTTGGGAAGAACCAACCCGAAAACAATAGCAGCACTCATGGAAATAGCGAACCGTTGGGCAGATGGATAAGATGTTGTTCATAACAAACGACATAGGTCGCCTGAGGACGAGCGCAACCGAAATTTCCAAAATAGGCGACGATTCTCTCGACAGTTCTCAGATTATGATGCTCCCGGCCAGATATCGGCTGGTTTCCGAGGAAACAGCGGGGGAAACAATCGAGATAATTATCAAAAGAGTAGCGAGCAACGAAACGACTATAAGGACGGCTCCCGTCCCAACAGGAAAAATAATGGACCAAGGTTTCAGAGGCCGTATGTATCACCAGAGGATCTCTTAAACGGACCATGCCAAATGCACTTTTTCCTCGACAACAATGGAAAGAGGTAGCCAGGGCATCTGCAGAAGGACTGACGAACTTTTCTAGCACTACATAGATATGCAGGACATAGAAGCACGCAGGCAATAAACAGAAACCCCCAGGGTCCAAGGAGCGAGATCCACCTTCCACCTCCACCCGCAATCACGGACGAAAATCAGCACTAGTTGCAGTTGGCGGCAGCTCCACAACCAGGCCCTTACATCGACACCAGTGGTGCGGTCTCGATGATTCAGAAAGGCAGGCCATCCAATAGAGCTCAGAAAGTAATCTCGCGGCAAGTTTTTATGGCAGAGAAGATGCCTCCACCAACAATCGAGTACCTGAACTGGTCAGGTCAAGAAATCGGCTTCACTATAGCTGACCACCCGCAACAGGTTCCACGGCCAGGACAGTCTGCTTTGATCTTACCAGCGGTTATCGCATGATTCGATGTTTCACGAGTGTTCATTGATGGTGGGAGAAGCTTAAACCTCATGTACGCAGATACATTGAGGAAGATGGACATATCTCTGGCAAACTTATTACCAACTGATACCCATTTCCATGGTATCACACCGGAGAAGCCGAGCTACCCATTGAGAAAGATCAACCTCGACGTTCAGTTTGGAACTCGAGAAAATTACAGGCGAGAGAGGTTGGAGTTTGAAGTCGTGGATTTCCCGTCACAGTATCACGCTTTTTTGGGACGAACAACCTATGCTAGGTTTATGGCGGTACAACATTACACACACTTGTTGTGGAGACTCCCTGGACCCAAGGGCCCAATCACAGTAAAAGGCAGTTTCACGCTAGCGGATAAGTGCGACAAGGATTTTCATCGACTGTCAGAGACTTTTGGGATGCAAGCAGAGTATATGGCGTCAAGGCTAACAACTGATTATGATGTGTTGCTAGACATAGGAAGGCTGCTCAAGGAACCAACCTTTGACACTAATAAAGATTCCAAGGAAGTGCAGATCCACCCGACAGATCCCAAGAAAACGACATCTATTGCAACAAACATGGACCTCGCATAGGAAAGCGCGCTCGTCGAGTTCCTTCGTGAGCGCTGGGAAATCTTCGCATGGTGTCCAGCTGACATGCCAGGAGTACCCAGGGAACTTGCCAAGCACCACCTCAACTTGGATCCAATGGCGAGGCATATCAAACAACCTTTGCAACGTTTTTCAGAACCAAATCGCAAAGCTATGCTGTCAGAAATCAATCGACTCATAGAAGTTGGCTTTATCAAAGAGTTACATACAGAGGCCACGTGGGCAGCTAACCCAGTGCTGGTCCCGAAGAAAAACACAGAGGTCCTTCGCATGTGCGTTGACTTCACGTGTCTCAATAAACATTGTCCAAAGGATCACTTTCCCCTACCAAGGATCGATCAAATTGTCGACTCCACGACAGGTTGTGAACGTCTTTCTTACCTGAACGCATACTATGGTTACAACCAGATCCGATTAAAAGAGGATGATGAGGTCAAAACAGCTTTTATAACACCTTATGGCGTGTTCTGCTATAGAACAATGCCCTTCGGGTTAAAAAACGCGGGAGCAACATATCAGCGGATGATGCAGAAGTGCCTTGCCACACAGATTGGCAAGAACGTCCAAGTGTATATTTACGATGTCGTCATAACAACAAAGAAGGGGTCCACCTTGATCGAGGATCTGAAGGAAACTTTCGACAACCTCGACAAGTTCTGCCTCAAGCTGAACCCGACAAAGTGCTCTTTTGGCGTTCCTGCAGGGGAACTTCTCGGCTTTCTGGTTTCATCAAGAGGAATCGAGGCCAACCCAGAGAAAATCCAAGCCATCGTGACGATGCGGAAGACAACAAAGTTGAAGGAAATACAACAACTGACTGGGCGAGTCGCAACTTTAAGCAGAATCGTCGCCAGGCTGGGAGAAAAGGCGTTCTTCGAGTGGAACGAAGAAGCAGACAGAGCTTTTGAGGACCTCAAGCGCACAATCTCGACACCGCCAATCTTGGTGGCGCCTAAGGAAAAAAGGAGCCTCTCCTATTATACATCGCAGCCACGCCTCAAGTGGTTGGCACAGTACTTGTGGTCGAAAGAGAAGAAGAAGGAAAACTCCCTGGAGTACAGCAACCGGTATACTTCATAAGTGAAGTTTTATCGCCTTCAAAACAGCGGTACCCGCAGTACCAGAAGTTAGCATATGGAGTGTTCACAACCGCAAGAAAGCTGCAACACTATTTTTCGGTGCATCCGATAATAGTGGTCAATGAGGCGCTTTTATCCAATATATTAAACAACCCAGAAGCTACGGGTCGTGTCTCCCTTTGGGGAATAGAGCTTTCCCCTCAGGACATCACATATGAGCAGAGAAAACCAATAAAGTCGCAGATCTTACCAGACTTTGTCACAAAATGGATGGAGCTACAAAATACGGGACCTCCAGATTTGTCGAGAACTTGGACTATGAACTTCGACGGGTCCAAGAGATTAGAAGGAGCTGGAGCTGGCATGATACTAGTGTCACCCCAAGGCGACAAGTTGAAATAAGTGCTACAAATGACGTTTCCAAACGCATCTAATAACGAGGCAGAGTACGAAGCACATATACACGGGATGAAGATGGTGAAAGCTGATACGCGTACAACACGCGTCCGTTGGGAACCCCAAGAGGAAGGTGTGATGCGTACAGCGGCAAGTTTTCCCTCAGTACGAAACCAAGGTTTATCGAACCAGTAGGAGCCAAGAAGCACGTTGAAGGTTGATGGCGGCGAGATGTAGTGCGGCGCAACACCAGGGATTCCGGCGCCAATGTGGAACCTGCACAACACAACCAAAGAACTTTGCCCCAACGAAACAGTGAGGTTGTCAATCTCACCGGCTTGCTGTAACAAAGGATTAGATGTATAGTGTGGATGATGATTGTTTGCAGAGAACAGTAGAACAATTGCAGTAGATTGTATTTCAGATGTAAAGAATGGACCGGGGTCCACAGTTCACTAGAGGTGTTTCTCCCATAAGATAAATAGCATGTTGGGTGAACAAATTACAGTTGGGCAATTGACAAATAGAGAGGGCATGACCATGCACATACATGATATGATGAGTATAGTGAGATTTAATTGGGAATTACGACAAAGTACATAGACCGCTATCCAGCATGCATCTATGCCTAAAAAGTCCACCTTCAGGTTATCATCCGAACCCCTTCCAGTATTAAGTTGAAAACAACAGACAATTGCATTAAGTATGGTGCGTAATGTAATCAATAACTACATCGTCGGACATAGCATCAATGTTTTATCCCTAGTGGCAACAGTACATCCATAACCTTAGAGGTTTCTGTCACTCCCCGCATTCACGGAGACATGAACCCACTATCGAGCATAAATACTCCCTCTTGGAGTTAACGAGTAAAAACTTGGCCAGAGCCTCTACTAATAACGGAGAGCATGCAAGATCATAAACAACACATAGATATAAATTGATAATCAACATAACATAGTATTCTCTATTCATCGGATCCCAACAAACACAACATATAGCATTACAGATAGATTATCTTGATCATGTTTGGCAGCTCACAAGATCCGACAATGAAGCATAATGAGGAGAAGACAACCATCTAGCTACTGCTATGGACCCATAGTCCAGGGGTAGACTACTCACTCATCACTCCGGAGGCGACCATGGCGGTGTAGAGTCCTCCGGGAGATGAATCCCCTCTCCGGCAGGGTGCCGGAGGTGATCTCCTGAATCCCCGAGATGGGATTGGCGGCGGCGGCGTCTCTGGAAGGTTTTCCGTATCGTGGCTCTCGGTACTGGGGGTTTCGCGACGAAGGCTATTTGTAGGCGGAAGGGCAGGTCAAGGGGCGTCACGAGGGGCCCAGATGACAGGGCCACGCGGCCAAGACCTGGGTCGCGCCGCCCTGTCGTCTGGCCGCCTCGTGGCCCCACTTCGTTAGCTCTCCGGTCTTCTGGAAGCTTCGTGTGAAAATAGGACCCTGGGCGTTTATTTCGTCCAATTCCGAGAATATTTCCTTACTAGGATTTATGAAACCAAAAACAGCAGAAAACAACAACTGGCTCTTCGGCATCTCGTTAATAGGTTAGTGCCAAAAAATGCATAAATATGATGTAAAGTATGCATAAAACATGTAGATATCATCAATAATGTGGCATGGAACATAAGAAATTATCGATACGTCGGAGACGTATCAGCATCCCCAAGCTTAGTTTCTGCTCGTCCCGAGCGAGTAAACGATAACAAAGATAATTTACTGGAGTGACATGCCATCATAACCTTGATCATACTATTGTAAGCATATGTAATGAATGCAGCGATCAAAACAATGTAAATGACATGAGTAAACAAATGAATCATATAGCAAAGAATTTTCATGAATAGTACTTTCAAGACAAGCATCAATAAGTCTTGCATAAGAGTTAACTCATAAAGCAATAATTCAAGGTAAAGGCATTGAAGCAACACAAAGGAAGATGAAGTTTCAGCGGTTGCTTTCAACTTATAACATGTATATCTCATGGATATTGTCAATGTAAAGTAATATAACAAGTGCAATATGCAAGTATGTAGGAATCAATGCACAGTTCACACAAGTGTTTGCTTCTTGAGGTGGAAAGAGATAGGTGAACTGACTCAACAATAAAAGTAAAAGAATGGTCCTTCAAAGAGGAAAGCATCGATTGCTATATTTGTGCTAGAGCTTTGGTTTTGAAAACAAGAAACAATTTTGTCAACGGTAGTAATAAAGCATATGTGTTATGTAAATTATATCTTACAAGTTGCAAGCCTCATGCATAGTATAATAATAGTGCCCGCACCTTGTCCTAATTAGCTTGGATTACCGGGATTATCGCAATGCACATGTTTTAACCAAGTGTCACAAAGGGGTACCTCTATGCCGCCTGTACAAAGGTGTAAGGAGAAAGCTCGCATTGGATTTCTCGCTATTGATTATTCTCAACTTAGACATCCATACCGGGACAACATAGACAACAGATAATGGACTCCTCTTTAATGCATAAGCATGTAGCAACAATTAATTTTCTCATATGAGATTGAGGATATATGTCCAAAACTGACACTTCCACCATGATTCATGGCTTTAGTTAGCGGCCCAATGTTCTTCTCTAACAATATGCATGCTCTAACCATTAAATGAGTGGTAAATCGCCCTTACTTCACACAAGACGGACATGCATAGCAACTCACATGATATTCAACAAAGAGTAGTTGATGGCGTCCCCAGGAACATGGTTATCGCACAACAAGCAACTTAATAAGAGATAAAGTGCATAAGTACATATTCAATACCACAATAGTTTTTAGGCTACTTGTCCCATGAGCTATGTATTGTAAAGATAAAGGATAGAAATTTAAAGGTAGCACTCAATCAATTTACTTTGGAATGGCGGAGAAATACCATGTAGTAGGTAGGTATGGTGGACACAAATGGCATAGTGGTTGGCTCAAGGATTTGGATGCATGAGAAGTATTCCCTCTCGATACAAGGTTTAGGCTAGCAAGGCTATTTGAAACAAACACAAGGATGAAGCGGTGCAGCAAAACTCACATAAAAGACATATTGTAAACATTATAAGACTCTACACCGTCTTCCTTGTTGTTCAAACTCAATACTAGAAATTATCTAGACCTTAGAGAGACCAAATATGCAAACCAAATTTTAGCATGCTCTATGTATTTCTTCATTAATAGGTGCAAAGTATATGATGCAAGAGCTTAAACATGAGCACAACAATTGCCAAGTATCACATTATCCAAGACATTATAGCAACTACTACATGTATCATTTTCCAATTCCAACCATATAACAATTTAACGAAGAAGAAACTTCGCCATGAATACTATGAGTAAAGCCTAAGGACATATTTGTCCATATGCAACAGCGGAGCGTGTCTCTCTCCCACACAAAGAATGCTAGGATCCATTTTATTCAAACAAAACAAAAAACAAAAACAAACCGATGCTCGAAGCAAAGCACATAAGATGTGATGGAATAAAAATATAGTTTCAGGGGAGGAACCTGATAATGTTGTCGATGAAGAAGGGGATGCCTTGGGCATCCCCAAGCTTAGACGCTTGAGTCTTCTTGATATATGCGGGGGTGAACCACCGGGGCATCCCCAAGCTTAGAGCTTTCACTCTCCTTGATCATGTTGTATCATCTCCCTCTCTTGATCCTTGAAAACTTCCTCCACACCAAACTCAAAACAACTCATTAGAGAGTTAGTGCACAATCAAAATATACATGTTCAGAGGTGACATAATCATTCTTAACACTTCTGGACATTGCACAAAGCTACTGAAAGTCAATGGAACCAAAAAATCCATCAAGCATAGCAAAACAGGCAATGCGAAATAAAAGGCAGAATCTGTCAAAAAGAACAGTTCGTAAAGACGAATTTTATTGAGGCACCAGACTTTCTCAAATGAAAATGCTCAAATTGAATGAAAGTTGCGTACATATCTTAGGATCACTCACGTAAATTGGCATAACTTTTTGAGTTACCTACAGAGAATTAGGCCTAGATTCGTGACAGCAAAGAAATCTGTTTCTGCGCAGTAATCCAAATCTAGTATGAACCTTACTATCAACGACTTTACTTGGGACAACAATGCACAAAACTAAGATAAGGAGAGGTTGCTACAGTAGTAAACAACTTCCAAGACTCAAAATAAAAATAAAGGTACTGTAGTAAAAACATGGGTTGTCTCCCATAAGCGCTTTTCTTTAACGCCTTTCAGCTAGGCGCAGAAAGTGTATATCAAGTATTATCAAGAGACGAAACATCAACATTATTTTCAAAATTTATCCCATTAGGTATCTTAGATGCTCCCTTGTCTATAGTTGTTTTAAGAGCTTTATCAATTTTAGGCCTATAATAGCTTTTTGGTTTAGACCCCTTAGAGACATACATGAACTTTTGCTCCTTACCCACATAAGCTTTCTCTCTAAACTTTATACATGAAAAGGTTGAACCCAATGTTTCCATAGCCTCTTCAAGTTCACTAATCCTTTGGGTTTGATTATCATGAATAGCACAAGCTTCTAATATGGAAATTCTCTCATTAATTCCACCTAGAGATTTATCAAGTTTATCAGTGCTATCAAGTAATGCTCCCAAATTAGTCTCAATACTTGGAAGATTTTGCTCTATGGTCTCCAACTTTTTCATGACATCTTCAAGAGAGATTTCAATTTTAACTTCATTAACAGGTGGTATTCCAAATAGACTCTCAATAATGCAACTAGCTTCTAAAGCAGGGGTACTTAGAAAGTTACCTCCCGCGAGACGATCAAGAACATACCTATTCCAGCTAGAGATACCAACATAAAAATTCTTGAGTAGGATAGTGGTGGAGTGTTTCCTAGTGCACCTATTATGGGCATCACTAATTCTATACCAAGCATCTTTTAAACATTCTCCCCCTTGTTGCTTAAACGAACGAACTTTAACTTCAGGATTACTCATTTTAGCAATAGTAAATAAAGAAAACTAGATAAAGTAAATGCAAGTAACTAATTTTTTTGTGTTTTTGATATAGAGTGCAGCAAACAAAATAGTAAATAAAGTAAAGCAAGACAAAAACAAAGTAAAGAGATTGGGATGTGGAGACTCCCCTTGCAGCATGTCTTGATCTCCCCGGCAACGGCGGCAGAAAAAGAGCTTGATACGCGTACAGCACGCGTCCGTTGGGAACCCCAAGAGGAAGGTGTGATGCGTACAGCGGCAAGTTTTCCCTCAGTACGAAACCAAGGTTTATCGAACCAGTAGGAGCCAAGAAGAACGTTGAAGGTTGATGGCAGCGAGATGTAGTGCGGCGCAACACCAGGGATTCCGGCGCCAACGTGGAACCTACACAACACAACCAAAGTACTTTGCCCCAACGAAACAGTGAGGCTGTCAATCTCACCGGCTTGCTGTAACAAAGGATTAGATGTATAGTGTGGATGATGATTGTTTGCAGAGAACAGTAGAACAATTGCAGTAGATTGTATTTCAGATGTAAAGAATGGACCGGGGTCCACAGTTCACTAGATGTGTCTCTCCCATAAGATAAATAGCATGTTGGGTGAACAAATTACAGTTGGGCAATTGACAAATAGAGAGGGCATGAACATGCACATACATGATATGATGAGTATAGTGAGATTTAATTGGACATTACGACAAAGTACATAGACCGCTATCCAGCATGCATCTATGCCTAAAAAGTCCACCTTCAGGTTATCATCCGAACCCCTTCCAGTATTAAGTTGAAAACAACGGACAATTGCATTAAGTATGGTGCGTAATGTAATCAATAACTACATCCTCGGACATAGCATCAATGTTTTATCCCTAGTGGCAACGAGTACATCCATAACCTTAGAGGTTTCTGTCACTCCCCCAGATTCACGGAGACATGAACCCACTATCGAGCATAAATACTCCCTCTTGGAGTTAAGAGTAAAAACTTGGCCAGAGCCTCTACTAATAACGGAGAGCATGCAAGATCATAAACAACACATAGATATAAATTGATAATCAACATAACATAGTATTCTCTATTAATCGGATCCCAACAAACACAACATATAGCATTACAGATAGATGATCTTGATCATGTTCGGTAGCTCACAAGATCCGACAATGAAGCATAATGAGGAGAAGACAACCATCTAGCTACTGCTATGGACCCATAGTCCAGGGGTAGACTACTCACTCATCACTCCGGAGGCGACCATGGCGGTGTAGAGTCCTCCGGGAGATGAATCCCCTCTCCGGCAGGGTGCCGGAGGCGATCTCCTGAATCCCCCGAGATGGGATTGGCGGCGGCGGCGTCTCTGGAAGGTTTTCCGTATCGTGGCTCTCGGTACTGGGGGTTCCGCCACGAAGGCTATTTGTAGGCGGAAGGGCAGGTCAAGGGGCGTCACGAGGGGCCCAGATGATAGGGTCACGCGGCCAAGACCTGGGCCGCGCCGCCCTGTTGTCTGGCCGCCTCGTGGCCCCACTTCGTTAGCTCTCCGGTCTTCTGGAAGCTTCGTGTGAAAATAGGCCCCTGGGCGTTGATTTCGTCCAATTCCGAGAATATTTCCTTACTAGGATTTCTGAAACCAAAAACAGCAGAAAACAACAACTGGCTCTTCGGCATCTCGTTAATAGGTTAGTGCCGGAAAATGCATAAATATGATGTAAAGTATGCATAAAACATGTAGATATCATCAATAATGTGGCATGGAACATAAGAAATTATTGATACGTCGGAGACGTATCAAAAGCCTCCGGAGCTAGGGATGGCAATGGGTACCCATGACCCGCGTACCCGCCGGGTAAAAACCCAATAGGAGTACGGGTTTGGGACAACATATTACCCATGGGGTTGTAAATGGGAAAATATCATACCCATCGGGTAGAGTGGGTATGGGTATGGGATCATAGAACCCATACCCGCGTACCCATGTACCCATCTAAAATTAACAAGTAGGTAACTGCAATATTCTAAACTACTTAATTTTTCCCTAATCATACCTTCATGTTGCTAGGCTGAAGCTCATGCTCCCCGGTCTCACAATCGTTGGTAGGTTAGTGAGGATTAGACCCCTATTTAGGATCGTTTCACCTCTTGTCATATTTTTTAATCAATTTGATATGTTATAAGCGCGGATATTTTTACCCACGGGTACCCATTTACCCTGTCGGGTGACGGGTATGGAAAAAACTTGTACCCGTTGACGGATATGGGTATGGGTGACGGGTAAGAATAAAGGTGACGGGTACGGGTATGGGATGGCTCTACCCGTACCCATACCCTGCGGGTGCCATCCCTATCCGGAGCAACCCGATTAAAAATCTTTGGTGATTCACAGCTGGTGGCTCAACAGGTGATGAACAAATGTGACTCAGTCAATGACAGTATGATAGCATACAAGGAAGTACATAATGAACTCGAGAAGCTGTTTGATGGGTGCGAAGTAAATCATATCAGCAGGCTCAGCAATGACGAAGCCGACGTTCTTGCAAACATCGGGTCGCAGTGTTTAGCAATACCACCTGGCGTATTCTGGGAAGAGATAACTGAAAGATCAACCAAGGCGAAGAAATAACAGCAGAAGAAGGAGAAGGTTGAGAAAGCCTCGGGGGCTCCAGCAGCACCAGAAGCAAACACATCGAAAGATGATGAGGAACCGCACGTGATAATGATGGTACAAATTCCTTGGATGCAGACTTACGTAGCATATATCCTAAGGAAAGAACTACCCAAAGATCCATTTGAAGTAAGGCGAGTTATCAGAAATTATCCTTGTTATCGTTTACGTACTCGAGGGCGAGTAGGAACTAAGCTTGGGGATGCTTGATACGTCTCAAACGTATCTATAATTCTTATGTTCCATGCTAGTTTTATGACAATACTCACATGTTTTATATACACTTTATATCATTTTTATGCATTTTCCGGCACTAAACTATTAACAAGATGCTGAAGTGCCAGTTCCTGTTTTCTGCTGTTTTTGGTTTCAGAAATCCTACACAGGAAAAATTCTCAGAATTGGACGAAACAAAACCCCAGGGTCTTATTTTCCACGTAGCCTTCCAGAAGTCCGAAGAGGAAATGAAGAGGAGCTGAGGGGGCCCCACACCACCTGGAGGCGTGGCCAGGAGGGGGGCGCGCCGCCCTATGGGGTGGGCCCCTCGAGCGTCCCCCGACTCCGCCCTTTCGCCTATATATTCCTCGCGATGCGAAAACCCTATATACATCAATCATATTCCAGAAAGACTCCAGGGGCGCCGCCGCCATCGTGAAACCTAGTTTCGGGGGTCAGAAGTTCCTGTTCCGGCACGCCGCCAGGACAGGGAATTGCCCCCGGAGTCATCTCCATCGACACCACCGCCATCTTCATCGCCATTGCTGTCTCCCATGATGAGGAGGGATTAGTTCTCCCCCGAGGCTGAGGGCTCTACCGGTAGCTATGTGGTTCATCTCTCTCTCCCATGGTGTGATGTTTATGTGATCATGAGCTTTGTATCACTATTAATCTATGTGCTACTCTAGTGATGTTATTAAAGTAGTCTATTCCTCCTCCATGATGTAAAGTTGACACTGTGTGCATCATGTAGTACTTGGCGTAGGTTATGATTGTAATCTCTTGTAGATTATGAAGTTAACTATTACTATGATAGTATTTATGTGATCTATTCCCCCTTTCATAGCTATTGTTGATAGTGTGTATGCTATGTTAGTACTCGGTCTAAATTGCAACGGTCTATTATGCACTCTAGAGGTTACTTTAATATGAACTCCGGATTCACTCTCCACGGTGTGATGGTGACAGTGTGCGCATCGTGTGTGATTCCTTTATGAAGTTGTGGAGCTTGTTTACTCCGGCTTTAGGTGTTCTTTGTATCCCTACACAATGAATGGTGTTTGTTATCCAACAAGAGAGTGTTTAAGAGTAGCATTTATTTATTCAGTTATGTGATCATTGTTGAGAGTGTCCACTAGTGAAAGTATGATCCCTAGGCTTTGTTTCTAAGCATTGAAACACTGTTTCCAACAAGTTCTGTTACATGTTTTCTTGCTACCATCTTTATTTCAGATTGCAATTACTACTTATAATCATCCATATTACTTGTATTTCACTATCTCTTCGCCGAACTAGTGCACCTATACATCTGACAAGTGTATTAGGTGTGTTGGGGACACAAGAGACTTCTTGTATCTTAATTGCAGGGTTGCTTGAGAGGGATATCTTTGACCTCTACCTCCCTGTGTTCGATAAACCTTGGGTGATTCACTTAAGGGAAACTTGCTGCTGTTCTACAAACCTCTGCTCTTGGAGGCCCAACACTGTCTACAGGAATAGAAGCGTGCGTAGACATCAAGCTATTTTCTGGAGACGTTGCCGGGGAGGTAAGGTAAAAGGTATTCACATCCTCCGACTACTAAGCTATTTCCTAGCACTGTTGCCGGTGTGTGAGTGCTCGAAGCTACTTCTTTTAGATCCTACAATTGCATCTTTTTGTTTCTTGTTTTTATTTTTCACTAGTTAGGCTTAATGGAAAACAACAAAAAAATTAGAGATCTTTATGAAATTTATATTGAATTATGACATGATACTTTTGAAGATAAAATTAAAAGACCTATGGAAGTTTGTCTGCATAATAGTGGTAGTAATGTTATTAGTATAAATTCTTTGGACACCATTATTTTTAATGCTATGGAAAAACCCAAGCTTGGGGAAGCTAGTTTATCTAAAAATCCTTTTTGCTCCTCAGCTTTGGAAGAAGTATTTTGCCTTGATAATGCTTTGTATCCAATATGTGGTAATTCGAATGATGCTTGTGATATTCCAAATCCACCTGTTGAAAGCAATCGATATAAAATAGGGATTTCTATTTTCGTGCCCCTGCTTCGTTAGTTGTACTCAGTTTTCCCCAGCTCGTTAGTTTTTCCTCAGCTTTCCCCTCCCTCTAGTTTGAAACCCCTCGAAGACGCGGGTTGCCGTCAGGTCAGAGGCCTTGCCGTTACCGTTAATCTGACGGGTGGGGCTGCATAGAGGTGGGGCTGCATAGAGGGCAGTTCCTCTCTGACCGTCTCGTGCTGACGGGTAGCCATCCATCTACCGCTGACGCGTGGGCCGTTTTATTTCCTGATTGTATACGCGGTGCTGCCAATGACAAATGGGGCCGCTCTATGGGGCTGCCGCAGCCAATGACCAGTGGGTCATCTATTTATTTATAGAAAATTATATTGCCGCTCTGTTGGGCCTCCGCAGCCAATGACCGCTGTGGCAGGTGACTATTTTTGCAGCTTAATCTAAAGTGACTCTTATGCTAAACATTGTGCATCCCGACATTGACCTAGCAGTGGCGGCGAGCATAGCTGTTCTGACCATGCCGATATCGGCATCGGCATCGGCATCGTTTGGAGGATGTGGTGCTCGAATAATAGTGGAAATGCGATATTATCTTTTACATGCATAATATATAGAAAATAGTTAGATCTCTAAATCGGTGCATATGAAGCTACATATATATTCTTGGTCATAATCCCCTTATCTAAAGGGGATGGATGCATGGCTTCATGTCGTCGTCGCTTTCATCGTCAGTATCTTCGTCGTCCGAGTAGCAGTACTTCCTGCACATTGTTCCGTCGAACACCTTCACTGTGAGCACATCATCGCCTTCATATTTGAAGTGTACGAAGCAGCCGAAATCCACACCGTGCGCGATGGCGAAATTCTCCCAGCCCTTGTCGAGGTACATCCGGCCTTGACCGTCAAATAGGACCTCCACGGTCCAGAGACGAGGACCACAGTCAGCTGCTCACAGATACACCTTAGCTGGCTCGTGGCCGTCAAGATAGTCCGCAAACTTTTTTGGAGAGCTCGCAAAGAGATCGAGCGCCGATCGTTTGAAATTAAAGGTTTTTTAGAACATGCCCATAATTAATCACATGCATCATATATGTGGGAACGCATACGTACCTTCTTGACCAAAGGGTCTTCATAGACGACGATGAAGAACTCCTCTATGATCAATGGCAGTGTTGATGGTGGTGGTGGCAATGATGATGATCCACTTCCCCTTCCCTTTCCCCTTCCCCTTCCCCTTCCGGTCCGCGTCCGAGACGTGGAAGCCATGGCAATGGATCAAGTGTATGTGAACGAAGAAGAGAGAGGCAGAACCTATTGACACAAGGGATGGCCGTGTGGGTGTTTATAAGGGAGAGATGACCGTTGTAGGGGTTTACACAATAAAATAAGGAGGAGGTGAACGTTGGTGGGGGTTTACACAATAAATTAAGGAGGAGATGACCGTTGTGGGGGTTTACACAATAAATTAAGGAGGAGACGACCGTTGTGGGGGTATATATCTCAACAAAAAAGTAATGTGGACTATCTTGACGGAAATGGAACTCCGTGATATAGTTTATCATTTTACCGTGAAAAGTAATGCCTGAAAAAATGGTAATTCGTGATAGTTTATCATTTACCGTAATGGCTACAACAAATCGTTGATGGTTTATCATTTTTTGCGTGAAAAGTAATGGCTACAAGAAATGGGTGATGGTGTATCATTTTTTGCGTGAAAAGTAATGGCTACAACAAAATCGGTGATGGTTTATCGTTTTTGCGTGAAAAGTAATGGCTACAAGAAATGGGTGATGGTGTATCATTTTTTGCGTGAAAAGTAATGTCTACAACAAAATCGGTGATGGTTTATCGTTTTTTGCGTGAAAAGTAATGGCTACAAGAAATGGGTGATGGTGTATCATTTTACGTGAAAAGTAATGGCTACAACAAAATCGGTGATGGTTTGTCATTTTTTGCGTGAAAAGTAATGGCTACAACAAATCGGTGATGGTGTATCATTTTTTTGCGTGAAAAGTAATGGCTACAACAAATCGGTGATGGTTTATCATTTTTTGCGTGAAACGTAATGCCTAAAAAGAGTTTATAATTTAGCTCGTGAAAAATAATGCAGAAAACCAAACTTTGCGTGAAGCTAACCGACGACGAGAGAGAGGGTGGTGGCCCCGACCAGAGAGAGAGAGAGATAGGGGTTATCCTGCCCGTTAGATCATACGATCAACGGTCGGCGGGCACGATCCGCGTGACATGGGCTAGACCAATCAGGGCAATGTTGGGCGTCTGTGAGAGTTTGTGAAGGGAGAGGGCAAAACTGAGTAGTATCAAGAAACCAAGGGCAAGTGAATAGTAAACAGACTAAGGGATTCAAATATGAGATTTAAAAAATGAAAAATGCATGTTTTGTACAATGAAACCCATCTTGGCCTACCTCAAACTATTTTCAATACAAATATACATGAGTGTGAAAATTATGGCCTCATTCAGACAAAGTATGTTTTGGGAAAAGCTGTTTTGGGTAGGGCTTATTGTGGAAAACCATGCACCTTCATAGCTACTAGGTGATTTGAGAAGTGGCAATTTGTGGTAAAACTTGATTTATCTATGATTTGAGAAGTGGCAACTTGTGGTAAAGACTCCATGAGTAAGTGCCACTCTTTTTCGGAATTTTTTGAACATTAAATAACTCATTTAACTGGTTAATCCCATTTGTTGACTCTCTGTTGACCAGCCACTTGAGGGTAAAACTGAGTATATTGCACTAGCCAATATTAGCACCCAAGGAGAAAACTGAGCACATAAAAAATGCTAGTATATGACTCGAGGGTATACCTGAGTATATCTAAATTTCCAGGGTTAGACCCGAGGACGCGTGTTGCGGTGCAGAAGTGGAAGACGTGCCATTGTTGATGCGTGTCGCGGTGCAGACGTGCAAATAGTGGACGCGTAGGGACGCGGGTCGCATTTAGGACGCGTAAGCCCCTCCTTCCCTCCCTCTCGCACACGATCGTCTCATTCTCGCTCACGCACGAAACCACCCCTCTCACGTCCCATCAACTTCTCCAAATCGGAAAAACCCCAACCGCCCTACGCACGCTACCCTGCCGGGGATGGAGAAGAAGAATGCGCCGGCGGCCATCGCCACCGAGCCCGTCGCCACCGAGCCCGTCGCCGCCGAGCGCGTCGCCGCCGAGGGCGGCGCATCCAAGCGCGGCACCTCCGTGAACTGGGCCTCTCTCTCGGCTGATGGACCACTTCACAAGATCGGCGAATGCTTACTGGCGAACGAGGAGTACGCCGACACCTACTCTGCTATGAGGCAAGTCTGTAGAAATTGGCGCTCAGGTTTGCCTGAGCCCGACGTGCACCTGGACGAATGGAGCATGCTAGACCACGCCCTTCCACGCGTCGCTGAGTTCACCTTCCTCCAACTCGGCACATCACGCTCCGTCACCATTGATCTATCGGAAGTTCATACAAGGTTCAAATTCCTCCATATCTACCTTTTTATTTTCAATCTTAAACATCTTAGTGCTGAATGTTATCTTTTGGGATGGCACCCACAGGGTATGGGTACGGGTAGAGCCATCCCATACCCGTACCCGTCGCCTTAAATCTTACCAGTCACCCGTACCCATACCCATAATGGGTACATGTTTTTCCCATACCCGTCACCTGACGGGGTAAATGGGTACCCACGGGTAAAAAGTACCCGTGCTTACAACACATCGAATTGATCAAAAAATATGATAGAAGGTGAACCGATCCTAAATAGAGGTCTAATCCTCACTAACCTACTAGAGATTGTGAGGTCAAAAAGCATGAGGTTAAGTCTAGCAACGTGAAGGCGTGATTAGGGGGAAATTAAGTAGTTTAGAATATTCAAATGACCCACTAATTACATTTAGATGGGTAAATGGGTATGTGGGTATGGGTTCTACCATCCCATACCCGTACCCGCTCTATCCTATGGGTATGATATTTTCCCATTTATAAACTCATGGGTAATAGTTTATCCCATACCCGTACTCTTATTGGGTTTTTACCCGGCGGGTACGCGGGTCATGGGTACCCATTGCCATCCCTAGTTATCTTCATCTATATATTTTAGATACAACTTCATCGGCTTTTGCCGTGGCGTCATCGTGCTTGCCCAGAAGAACCCGCCGCACAAGATACGGCTTCTGAACCCACTCACAAAGGCATCGAACACTATGTTTGAGGCGTAAATGCCATCTGTTTTTCTGAATTCAGTCGCTGTAATCAAATCCCCGACTATGGTCTTCGTTGCCGCACAATTCCCGCCGGAAATTGGTTGGGTCGATGAGAGCACTCCAACTAAGGATATATATGAAGATTGGGGAGAAGAAAGATTTTCGATCGAGAACCATTGTGTGCGTTGCATTACCCCATTCAATGGTGAACTGTATGCAATAGCTGCGGACAATTTTGAGTCCGGAAGAATAGTGTGCACCAATGTACAGTTGCAGCAGCGCGCGAGCACTGTCAAGATGGAGACACTAATTTCATTTCCCGTAACTTGGACGTCGAAGTTCTACCTTGTGAAGTCGGATGGTGATCTGCTGCTTGTGTTGTTGGTCAGCGAGGCTTTGGCGGGCAAACCATTGGTGTACCGTGTGGACACTCAGAGCCGATCTCTCCATCCGGTCAGTAACATTGGCAGTAATGCCTTCTTCGTGAATTATATCCGGTGTATCTCCGTCGACACTAGAGTGCACCCGACACTTCGACCTGGCTGCATCTACTACACGGATTTGGGTTATATCAGAGAGTACTCTCATGATACAAAGGCATGGGATGAGTGGCCACTACGTGTGGATAGAATAGGAAACTACGGTATGAAAAATGAACACAGGCCATACCGTCTGGAGGATGTATTGGCCGCACACTGCAGACGGAACGAGTTCAACCAATATTTCCTTGGGGTAATGCACGAATGGAGCGACGAAGAAATGTATGAGGAGGAATGAAGAACAAATTCATTCATCCTGGGGTATCCTAATCTTCTTGTTGTCCATACATTGCGTGCGTCTTGTATATTTTTCAGCTTAGTTTGTCGTGAACATTAACAACGTTATTGGCTGCTTTTGGCTGCTGTATGCAGTTTATGTATTATACTTAGTTTTCTGATTATGCTGTTGTGAATTTATCATATACTAGCTTCTAGATTTGCTGCCATATTGGGCAAAAAACGAGGGCCAAAAGGCATATATAACCCCAAAGATTTGCTACTAGATTTGCTGCCATATTGAAGAAAGACAGAAATAGAAGCTTCTCTAGATTTGATACTAATTTGGTGAAAAGACAGAGAGAGAAAGAGGGGAAAAGGTGCTCTTAAAAGTGCCAATTTGGGCCGAGAGAGACAAAACCCAGCTCCTGCTCACGTGCAACCAAACGCTTCTCGTCCTGTCCCACGCGGTCCCTTTCTACCAGCCCCACACGACGTGGCCCCACACGACGTGGCCCCACACGACGCGGCCCCACATGACGCGGCCCCACAGACGACGCGTCGCAACATGTCAGCACAGAACGTCTAAATAGACGGATTCCTTCCGTCTGAGCTCCTTCTGCGGGTTTCAGACATAGGCTTAGGGAAAACTAAGGAAAAACTAAGGGGCTGGGGAAAACTGAGTACAACTAACGAAGCAGGGGCACGAAAATAGAAATCCCTATCTATACCTAATAATAAAGGAGCTAACGTTTCCGTGGTTTGGTCCGTCTTAAGGCGCTTTCGTCCAACCGATTTTACGTCTTTGTCCGTCGTAGTTTCTCTGAAATTTGTTTCATGGGAAGACGCGGCAGGAGCTCGACAAGGATACGAAACGTCAATCTATAAAAACAAAAAACCCATCGTATCTTAGCCACTGTTAGTTTCGTTGGATCGGGAGGCTGCAGAGGAGTTTGACAAGGACACGAAAGGTCGATAGATAATAACACTTCCATTTTATGTTCGTACGCTACCGCGAGGCTAGCACCTTTGGCTCGGCCTAGCCAAGAGCCATGGCATACAACGAGTAGAATCCTGATCGGTCGAGGCCAGCACCTTCCCTTGTCCTAATAATTGAATTATGCAAGGACTCGATCAGTCCAAGTCACCTATAAACATACAATCGACGAAGCACTATGAGCAATCCTGGCTCAAGTCGATTGCTCAAGTCCGCCGAGACGGCCGTCTCGATCGCCGTTCTGCAACTTCACCGGAATCTCTCGGTGTTCTGTTGACTTCAACGCAAACTCGCCGTCTTGCCATGAGTACCGCCATATAGGCGTTCTGCTGATCTTGCCAAGTATGCCGCTGCACCTCCCTTCACCCCGTATCGCCGTGACTGCCGGTATCTCGGCGTTCTGCCGCTATTGAGACGAGGTGCCGCTGCACCTCCCCACGTGGGCGTACTTCTTCCTCTGTCCGTGTAGACGCCTGCTAGAGCATGGTGGCGAAGCACGAGGATGTCGATGCCGATCCGGACAGCGACGTTGGCTCCGACTTTGAACGCCTCCTGTGCGGTAATCAGGAATACAAGTACATGCAGGCGCAGTTCACCGCCGTCGGGAGCCGCTGCACGCCTGCACCATCACCATGTCCGCCCGGTACAGACAGCATCTGCGCAGTAAACCTCCGACGGGAGATACATCATCACCATGGATGACGGGTACGCTTCCTCGCTCAGGTGTGCATGAATATCACAGCGGCACAGGACATGACCCCGGATTAGTTCACGCACGTGAGTTAGAGCTGTTGTCAATTACCGGGGCCGCACAATGACTGCCATGCCCATGGATTTCTTTGGAAAACAGGATGCTAAGAGGTTTCCATAGCGCAGGTCCCGTACCTCTTTGTCCTCCAGCTAGCTCGTGCTCGTTGGCGCCATCCGCGAGGAAGATGCACGCGTCGAATCTCCATGGATTCTCCATGTTTCTTCCGATGTCACTTTCTTCCATCAGATTCTTTTTGATGACGAGATAGCATAGATCTCGCGCATGGCTCCCATGGTTTGCGTCCGCGCCCGCTGAAGGCCATGGTCAACGCTTCGTTCAGGGCTCTGAATCAACCAGGTGTTAATTCTTAACAGGTGCTCTATACATGTTTGTTCATATGTTCTGGTTCTGAATACTGCATATATACTCTACTGGGAACAGGTGCTTGTTGTTTCGGTTCGTTGCTATATTAATATATAGCGGGGCGGAAGCCTATTTCGAGGAGGAACTTTGGGTAGTAAAATAAAATTGAGAAGTACACGATCTGGATTGAGAAACAAAATGCGTCTCGGTAGTAACCATGATTTACTCAAGAGCTCATGTAGGTTTTGGATTAAAAATTTATTTACATTTTTTCAATCATCTGGCTATTTTATTAGGGAAGTACACCGGTCCAAACTTGGGACTACATTCTAACAATTTCAGGCGGCGCACATTTAACGGTTGTATAAAACCACAAATACATGTTTTTTTTTTGAGAAACCTCAAATACATGTTGACGTGAAGTGAATAGTCTGTGTGATAATGAAAAAATTGCAAGCAAACTACCTAGCGTACAAGGATTTCAGTTTCGAGAAGTGCAGAGTCATCAATAAATTCGCCGGTACTGCACGGACTTACTTCGAAAAAAATCTTTATCATTTGATATATATCTTAGTAAAATTTGTAATTTGTTCAGCCATGGCAACACGCAGCCATTGTTGTTGGAATACTAAATTTTGGAATCTTTAGAAAAATATTATGTGTTCACTACCTATAAATTCGTTACAATTCATATCTTAATAAATTTGTGGATGGCACACATCATCAAAACCAATTTTGCGGTATTACAAGTCGTTGCAGCAAGGAGCTTGGAACCCAATTTTAATACTCCCTCCATACCGGTTTACTAGGCTTATAATAAAATTAGGAAAGTCCCAAGAAATTGGGCTAGATTTTCTAATTAATAGGTGTTTTGATTGGGGTTATTATTGGAAAGCAGCGATCGTCTCTCTCCATTAATTGGGTTTGACCAATGCATGCACGAGTTCCCTTTTGTTTTGTTGCATGCAGATCAAAGGAGCTAATTTAACGCGCAGGCGTTCACGCATCTTTTGTCTTCCATCATTAATTACTGCTTCGATCAATAGAAAAGAAAGAGATTTTCTCTTTCTTTTTAAGAATTCCTGAACCAATCGATAGGTACCTAGGTCGCAGCGCTGGGCAAGGGCAAGGTAATTAAGCTCAATAAACCGGTATATAGGGAGTAGGTATGACTATGGGTTGTCATGAATATAAGAAAATATGACCAACACTGATGCTTTTCTGTAGCGTTTGATTATCCCGGTGCAACGCACGGGCACTTTTGCTAGTAAAATACCTATGAAAATTATTGAATGTGTTGTGGATAACCGCTATGAAGGGGATGGAACTGTCCATCCTGGAGATCATTTACTATTTTTACATGAATTATGCGGGGTATTCAAGTGTGCAGGTATATCTATGGATGAAGTTAGGAAGAAAATACTCTCTATGTCGCTGTCTGGTAAAGCAGCGCATTGGTATAAATTGCTGAGGAATAGGCATTCTGTTGATTGGAAGGATATTATGCCTCTATTTTATTCTAAATTCTATCCTCCAAGTGAAATTCACAAAGACGGAAACCGCATATATAATTTCTGGCCTCATGATGGAGAGAGTATTTTCCAAGCATGGGGAAGATTGAAGTCTTTAATGCTCAAATACTCCATTCATGAGCTTCCTATTAATATCATCATTGATAATTTCTATGCAAGACATTCTTTTCAAGATAAAACCTTGCTGGATACTACTTGTTCTGGATCATTCACGCGCAACAAAGAAGAGTTTAAATGGGACCTTCTTGATCGGATTCGGGAGAATACTGAAGATTGGGAGAACGACAAAGGTAAAGAATCAGGTATAAACTATGAATATGATTGCATTAAGTCTTTCGCTCAAACCGCTAATTTTCAAGAGCTTAGTGCTAAATATGGTCTTGATCCTCAAATTATGGTCGATTGCTATAGAGCCTTTGCTTCTCATATTAATGTTCCTAAAGAAAATTGGTACATGTATCATGAACCTTTTAAAGACATCAGCATGAAGGATGAAACTGTTATTAATGATTGCAATGAACTGATACGCGTACAGCACGCGTCCGTTGGGAACCCCAAGAGGAAGGTGTGATGCGTACAGCGGCAAGTTTTCCCTCAGTAAGAAACCAAGGTTTATCGAACCAGTAGGAGCCAAGAAGCACGTTGAAGGTTGATGGCGGCGGAGTGTAGTGCGGCGCAACACCAGGGATTCCGGCGCCAACGTGGAACCTGCACAAAACAACCAACTTACTTTGCCCCAACGTGACAGTGAGGTTGTCAATCTCACCGGCTTGATGTAACAAAGGATTAGATGTATAGTGTGGATGATGATGTTTGCAGAGAACAGTAGAACGAGTATTGAAGTAGATTGTATTCGATGTAAAAGAATGGACCGGGGTCCACAGTTTACTAGTGGTGTCTCTTCCATAAGATAAATAGCATGTTGGGTGAACAAATTACAGTTGGGCAATTGACAAATAAAGAGAGCATGACCATGCACATACATGTTATGATGAGTAGTGTGAGATTTAATTGGGCATTACGACAAAGTACATAGACCGCTATCCAGCATGCATCTATGCCTAAAAAGTCCACCTTCAGGTTATCATCCGAACCCCCTCCAGTATTAAGTTACTAACAACAGACAATTGCATTAAGTATGGTGCGTAATGTAATCAACAAATACACTCTTAGACATAGCATTGATGTTTTATCCCTAGTGGCAACATCACATCCACAACCTTAGAACTTTCTGTCACTATCCCAGATCTAATGGAGGCATGAACCCACTATCGAGCATAAATACTCCCTCTTGGAGTTACAAGTAACGACTTGGCCAGAGCCTCTACTAATAACGGAGAGAATGCAAGATCATAAACAACACATAGATGATAGATTGATAATCAACATAGCATAGTATTCCATATTCATCGGATCCCAACAAACGCAATATGTAGCATTACATATAGATGATCTTGATCATGTTAGGCAGCTCACAAGATCTAACAATGATAGCACAATTAGGAGAAGACGACCATCTAGCTACTGCTATGGACCCATAGTCCAGGGGTGAACTACTCACACATCACTCCGGAGGCGACCATGGCGGTGAAGAGTCCTCCGGGAGATGATTCCCCTCTCCGGCAAGGTGCCGGAGGCGATCTCCTGAATCCTCCGAGATGGGATTGGCGGCGGCGGCGTCTCTGGAAGGTTTTCCATATCGTGGCTCTCAGTACTGGAGTTATTATCGACGAAGGCTTCTTATAGGCGAAGAGGTAGGTCAGGGAGCGACGCGAGGGACCCACACAGTAGGGCCGCGCGGCCAGGACCTGGGCCGCGCCGCCCTAGCGCGGCGTCGCCTCGTCGCCCCACTTCGTTTCCCTTTCGGACTTCTGGAAGCTTCATGGAAAAATAAGATCCTGGGCGTTGATTTCGTCCAATTCCGAGAATATTTCCTTACTAGGATTTCTGAAACCAAAAGCAGCAGAAAACAACAACTGGCTCTTCGGCATCTCGTTAATAGGTTAGTGCCGGAAAATGCATAAATATGGCATAAAGTATGTATAAAACATGTGTGTATCATCATAAAAGTAGCATGGAACATAAGAAATTATCGATACGTGGGAGACGTATCAGCATCCCCAAGCTTAGTTCCTACTCGTCCCGAGTAGGTAAACGATAACAAAGATAATTTCTGAAGTGACATGCCATCATAATCTTGATCAATTCTATTGTAAGCACATGTAATGAATGCAGCGATTCGAAGCAATGGTAAATACAATGGTTAAACAATTGAATCATATAGCAAAGACTTTTCATGAATAGTACTTTCAAGATAAGAATCAATAAGTCTTGCATAAGAGTTAACTCATAAAGCAATAAATTCAAAGTAAAGGCATTGAAGCAACACAAAGGAAGATTAAGTTTCAGCGGTTGCTTTCAACTTGTAACATGTATATCTCATGGATATTGTCAACATAAAGTAATATAATAAGTGCAATAAGCAAGTATGTAGGAATCAATGCACAGTTAACACAAGTGTTTGCTTCTAAAATAGAAGAAAATAGGTAAACTGACTCAACATAAAAGTAGAAGAATGGCCCTTCACAGAGGGAAGCATTGATTGCTATATTTGTGCTAGAGCTTTTATTTTGAAAACAAGAAACAATTTTGTCAACGGTAGTAATAAAGCATATGTATTATGTAAATTATATCCTACAAGTTGCAAGCCTCATGCATAGTATACCAATAGTGCCCGCACATTGTCCTAATTAGCTCGGATTAACATGGATTATCATTGCAATACATAAGTTTTAACCAAGTATCACAAAGGGGTACCTCTATGCCGCCTGTACAAAGGTCTAAGGAGAAAGCTCGCATTGGATTTCTCGCTTTTGATTATTCTCAACTTAGACATCCATACCGGGACAACATAGACAACAGATAATGGACTCCTCTTTTATGCATAAGCATTCAACAAAAAATAATATTCTCATAAGAGATTGAGGATTGTTGTCCAAAACTGAAACTTCCACCATGGATCATGGCTTTAGTTAGCGGCCCAATGTTCTCCTCTAACAATATGCATGCTCAAACCATTCAACTCATGATAAATCTCCCTTACTTCGGACAAGACGAACATGC
>NC_061509.1:181821559-181847722 GCF_022539505.1 Lolium rigidum
GGCATGATTTTTTTAATTAGTTGAGAAGGACTGGGTCACTCAGCAGCCCAATGCGACGTTTCTTTTTCTTTGATAAAGAGTATATATTAATAATATAAAGAAGATATTAATTACACCTAGCCTATACAATAACGCAATGCCCTAATGGCAATATAGATGCACACAACCAAAAAAAGAATTAAACAAAAGAAAAGTCCCACCGCTGAGATCTATTTCTTGTAGCAGCGAACCAAACGCCACCAATACAGCTTCAGAAATTCAACTTCTCCAAAAGCGACGTCTCCAAGAAGAAAATAGTGCACAAGCGCCGCCATCACCCTGACTATAGATCATAAGTTTTTACCCTGGAGAAAGTCCGTCCTCACAAAACAATGCTTTCAACAAGGTCATTACTAAGCACAACCAATTAAGGCCCGACCTTAGGTTATCACCCTGCAAGTTTAGACTCTGAACTTCTCATATGATGTCTCCCCCACTTGCCGTTGTCGCTGATCCAAGTCACAAAACCAATTCCTCATCACCACCAGTACTTGAACCACCATTACCAGTTCTCTGCTTCCATGTCATTCTCAGAAACCAAGCAGTAAGAAAAAACATGATTGTGCACGATCGAATACCATGATCCAACAAACTGCAAGCATGTCGTCCATTTGGAGTTTTCCGGCGGAGCCTTCCGAAACTCGACACTCCGGTCAGATCAATGGAGACAAGCATCAATCAAATCACCGTCCTGGTGTTTCTTGTGTGAATCTGGAAGTCACATGATTTTCACAACTTCGATATGGATCCACATTGCATGGATGAAAATCGTGTACCTTCTACTAATTGATATCCGTTTTTTGAGGTAGATACCTTCCTAGTACATTACTGCCATGGAAAAATTTAGAATGACCCCAAAAGGCCAATAGCCTACTTTTCCGAAATGCAGGGAAGTGAGAACGAAGTGGGAACTACTAGTCACGTGAAGAAAAACTCCGTAACGTTACTGTCAGATTGGAAACCTAAAGTAGTTCAGGTCTTGGGAGTTCTGATTGCTCGCTACACGAGGGAGTCAATTATGCGAGCTGAGTAAACTAGCTAGCGTCTGACGTACGTGACCAAGAGAACGGCCAACTTGTCAGACAAAAGAAACTATCAACCGCTCCATTGCCAAGACATGGTGGAGAACGGCAGTTCTTGCAATCTAGCACGGGGCTCACGTTTTCTAACGAAAATTGGCCAAATTGTCACGTTTTCTAAACAGTGCACGCCTTAATTGGAGTTCATCCCTGGCAGTACGTCTGGCACACTTTCGTTTCAAGTTCCAGGCCATCATTTTCTTGGCTCTTGTTTTTTGGAGTACTTATTTTAAGATTAGACGGACTAATTAGGTACAGGCAAAACAAAAAGTTCAAAATCATAAAGGAATGAACTATGTACTTGATGATGCGAGTGCACGTTTGTCACAATTAGGTTGCTATACATAGCTAGCTAGATCCTTAAATTGTTCCTAATGTATTGACCAGACACCAACATATAGTGGTTCAGCAGTTGAGATCGTGATGGAGCGTACGTATAGTGTTGTTTAGTTGCAGGACGATAACACCGACCACGTGCTAATGACTGATTAGTGCAATTTTAGTACCACTATGCCATTAAAATAACCAAACAAGAAGCCTGGATCATTCTTCACAAAAAAGGGGACGACGTCTATTAGGATCAAACTGACCTCAGCCACTAGTTACATAAACGTGGCTAGCCAGCTAGGTGTCATGTTACGGCTACGAGTGTATTTATCTCAACCTAGATTCTTATTATAGAAACAAGGCATTCATATGCTCCTGGTTTTTAAATGAGTTTTAAACGTATTTTAAAATGCTAAAAAAAATCAACAAAAATTTCGCGCTTACCTGTCAATGTCCTATGTGTTGGCAAAGTAGTCGTTCCACAAAAAAAGATATTTTTTTTGTTATGTGTAAAAAAGAGAAAATTTGGTGCTAAAATAACTCTTCACGACATATTTTCTTATCTTTTTTACACAAGACATAAAAAATATTGGGTTTTTTTTGCGAAACTTGGCATGCGCAGATAGGGTATTAAGATGTACGTGTCAAATCTTTGTTAAGAATCTTTTAATGTTTAATATTTTTATGCCAATAGCATATTCACCCAAGATCAAAAGTTGATTTCGGCTTATAGTAGTCAGTGCTACTTACTCAGCAATCTAAGAGCATGTCTAACAGGCCCCGTATTTCGCTGCCCCGTATAACTCTCTTATTTCACCCCGTATCGAAAAACTGCTCCATTTCGAGCCATTCCGTCTAGCAGACCCCGTATTTCGCCCCGTATTTTCAAAAATAAAAACCCCGGGAAGTTCATCTTCATTGATCATACTACGGATCATACATACATTCCGATCATACTACGGATCATACTACATCTAACTACGGATCAACCTACGTCTACTCGTCAAGGATGACGTACGGGATGAAGGCGATGGAGGCCGCCTCCTCCTGCGCCTCCCGCGCCTCGAACTCCTGGACGGCGGCGATGGCCGCCGCCTGCTCCTCTGCCTCCGCCCGAGCTTTCTCGGCGGCATCCGCCTCGGATTCGGCCACCGCACGGCGGAAGGCCGCCTCCTCCTCTGCCGCCTCCTCTTCCTCCTCGCCGCCAGGCTTCCTCCACGGTGTCCGGCGAGCGGGATCGCTTCGATCCGCTCGCCGGAGAGGCTCTACTACGGCGGCGGGAGTCCATGCAGTGGCGGCGGGTGGAATGCGGCGCGGGGGAGCGACTAATTGCTCGCCGGAGCAGGAGGAGGAGGCGGCGGCGCACGGCGGAGCTAGGGTTGCGAGTGAGGGGTTAACCCCTCACTCGCACCTGCGCCCACTATATGTACGGGGCGACGGGGCCGATTTCCTGGGCCCCGTATTCCGCCGAAACGGGGCGGCCCGAATACGGGGCCTGCTAGACGGCCCAAACCGCGCCTGCCCCGTATGTCGCCGGAATTTTACGGGGTGGGCGGGTTATACGGGGCCTGTTAGACATGCTCTAAAGAAAGCCTTGCTAGGGGTTAGGACTTGAGATAGTTTGGTGGCCTACTACTTTGTGTGCATCGTCCACATCTTCCTAGTGGTTGTGGGCTTGTGGCACAGCTATACACCATGAGTTGCTTTCTTGATGCATTGACGTTCCTGAAGAAATAAACATGTTTTCTGTTGCTATTTATGAACTTCGAACCAATCAGGCATCAAAGTGTGTTCATTTTAAAATTGAAGAAGGAGGATGAGAAAGCGTCAAACTTAGAAGACATGCAAAACAGCCAATGGTTAGTTTCAGGTTGTCCAAAGCGAACACGATAGAACTCACTAAACATATGGCAAACTAACCTAAACAAAGAAAGAAAGGAGAAGAGGAAACCCAAAAGAAGGTTAGAAAGAAAGGAAAAAATAGCCGGTGCATGGAAGATTTTCAGGTTGTCAGTGCACATGTATAAATTGCTAAGAGCATTTCCATCGGAAGCCTTAAATACATCGATTAGGGGGTTCTAGTGAGAGAAACTCCACAACAGCAATAAAAATCCACGTCACGCTGCTCCCAATAAGATCGAAGGGGATCCAACCATCATCCTGTAAGAGGGGGGTCGAATTGGGAGCGCCGGTGCTGCCGGCAAACAACTCCACGTTAGATTCCCTTCATCTGGCATATATGCTAGTGACATAAACTACCAGGATCACTCCATTCTCTCTCCCCACCTACGTTCACCTCTCTCTATCCAACTGCGCCAGCACTAGTTTGGGCTAAGAGCATCTCCACAGGCGGCCCCAATAGCTATTTGGGGGATGGGAGCGAAAATGGGCTCGCACCAGCGCGCCCCAAACGGCGCCGGCGATTTTTGGAGCCCAATAGAAGCGCCGGCAACCCCGTGCCGGCCCCTTCGTGAAAGGTGCGAATCGGGCGCGCCGGCGCCTCGCGAGGTGATACATCTCCGACGTATCGATAATTTCTTATGTTCCATGCCACATTATTGATGATATCTACATGTTTTATGCATACTTTATGTCATATTTATGCATTTTCCGGCACTAACCTATTAACGAGATGCCGAAGAGCCAGTTGCTGTTTTCTGCTGTTTTTGGTTTCAGAAATCCTAGTAAGGAAATATTCTCGGAATTGGACGAAATCAACACCCAGGGGCCTATTTTCACACGAAACTTCCAGAAGACCGAAGGGAAGACGAAGTGGGGCCACGGGGCGCCGCCACACTAGGGCGGCGCGGCCCAAGGGGGGCCGCGCGGCCCTAGCGTGTGGGGCCCCCGTGACGCCCCCTGACCTATCTCCTCCGCCTACTTATAGCCTTCGTCGCGAAGCCCCCAGTACCGAGAGGCACGATACGGAAAACCTTCCAGAGACGCCGCCGCCGCCAATCCCATCTCGGGGGATTCAGGAGATCGCCTCCGGCACCCTACCGGAGAGGGGAATCATCTCCTGGAGGACTCTACACCGCCATGGTCGCCTCCGGAGTGATGAGTGAGTAGTTCACCCCTGGACTATGGGTCCATAGCAGTAGCTAGATGGTTGTCTTCTCCTAATTATGCTTCATTGTCGGGTCTTGTGAGCTGCCTAACATGATCAAGATCATCTATCTGTAATGCTATATGTTGTGTTTGTTGGGATCCGATGGATAGAGAATACTATGTTATGTTGATTATCAATCTATCATCTATGTGTTGTTTATGATCTTGCATGCTCTCCGTTGCTAGTAGAGGCTCTAGCCAAGTTAATACTTGTAACTCCAAGAGGGAGTATTTATGCTCGATAGTGGGTTCATGTCTCCATTAAATCTGGGGGAGTGACAGCAACCCCTAAGGTTGTGGATGTGTTGTTGCCACTAGGGATAAAACATCGATGCTATGTCCGAGGATGTAGTTATTGATTACATTACGCACCATACTTAATGCAATTGTCTGTTGTTTACAACTTAATACTGGAAGGGGTTCGGATGATAACCTGAAGGTGGACTTTTTAGGCATAGATGCATGCTAGATAGCGGTCTATGTACTTTGTCGTAATGCCCAATTAAATCTCACTATACTCATCATATCATGTATGTGCATTGTCATGCCCTCTTTATTTGTCAATTGCCCAACTGTAATTTGTTCACCCAACATGCTATTTATCTTATGGGAGAGACACCTCTAGTGAACTGTGGACCCCGGTCCTATTCTTTTACATCGATACAATCTACTGCAATACTTGTTCTACTGTTTTCTGCAAACAATCATCATCCACACTATACATCTAATCCTTTGTTACAGCAAGCCGGTGAGATTGACAACCTCACTGTTTCGTTGGGACAAAGTACTTTGGTTGTGTTGTGCAGGTTCCACGTTGGCGCCGGAATCCCTGGTGTTGCGCCGCACTACATCTCGCCGCCATCAACCTTCAATGTGCTTCTTGACTCCTACTGGTTCGATAAACCTTGGTTTCTAACTGAGGGAAACTTACTGCTGTATGCATCACACCTTCCACTTGGGGTTCCCAACGGTCGCGTGCTGTACGCGTGTCAAGCTAAATTTCTGGCGCCGTTGCCGGGGAGATCAAGACACGCTGCAAGGGGAGTCTCCACATTCCAATCTCTTTACTTTGTTTTTTGTCTTGCTTTATTTTATTTACTACTTTGTTTGCTGCACTAAAACAAAAACACAAAAAAAATTAGTTGCTAGTTTTACTTTATTTGCTATATTGTTTGCTATACCAAAAACACAAAAAAATTAGTTACTTGCATTTACTTTATCTAGTTTGCTTTATTTACTATTGCTAAAATGGCTACTCCTGAAACTACTAAGTTGTGTGACTTCACAACCACAAATAATAATGATTTCTTATGCACACCTATTGCTCCACCTGCTACTACAGCAGAATTCTTTGAAATTAAACCTGCTCTACTAAATCTTGTTATGCGAGAGCAATTTTGCAGTGTTAGTTACGATGATGCTTGCTGCCCATCTCAATAACTTTGTTGAACTATGTGAAATGCAAAAGTATAAGGATGTAGATGGTGACATTATAAAATTAAAATTGTTCCCTTTCTCATTAAGAGGAAGAGCTAAAGATTGGTTGCTATCTCTGCCTAAGAATAGTATTGATTCATGGACTAAATGCAAGGATGCTTTTATTGGTAGATATTATCCCCCTGCTAAAATTATATCTTTGAGGAGTAGCATAATGAATTTTAAACAATTGGATACTGAGCATGTTGCACAAGCATGGGAAAGAATGAAATCTTTGGTTAAAAATTGCCCAACCCATGGACTGACTACTTGGATGATCATCCAAACCTTTTATGCGGGACTGAATTTTCCTTCGCGGAACCTATTGGATTCAACTGCTGGAGGTACCTTTATGTCCATCACTCTTGGCGACGCAACAAAGCTCCTTGATAATATGATGATTAATTACTCTGAATGGCACACGGAAAGAGCTCCACAAGGTAAGAAGGTAAATTCTGTCGAAGAAACCTCTTCCTTGAGTGATAAGATTGATGCTATTATATCTATGCTTGTGAATGATAGGACTAATGTTGATCCTAATAATGTTCCGTTAGGTTCATTGGTTGCTCAAAAAGAATATGTTGATGTGAATTTCATTAAAAATAGCAATTATAATAATTCTAGGCCATATCCTGCTAATGGTAACTCTTATGGTAGATATTCTTCACCTAATGAGGAAAAGATGTTAGAAATTGAAAGATCCACCAAGAACTCTATGCAATCACAATATGAGCAAAATAAGTTGTTTACTAAAACTATGAATGAGCAATCTACCTTGTTGAAGAATATAGGAAATCAACTTGAAAATCTGAATATGGAGATCTCTGGGTTGCAAACTAAACTTGCAAATGCTGAAAACCGAATCTCATACATGTCTGCGTCACAATCTTCTTTAATTAATAAAATGGCTGCTAAACCTGAGGATATAGATAATAAAATTGTTACTACGGCAAATGCCATCAAAGTTAGAATTAATGAGAATATAAGATTGATGGCCGAATTGCGTGCTAGGTGGGAAAGAGAAGAAAATGCTAAAGAAGATAATATAGCTAAAGTTTGGACTATAACCACCACTAGTAATGCTAATGCTTCACGTGTTGCTGCACCTCCTACTATTAATGGCAAAAGAATTGGTGTTAGCAATGTTTCCACTTCTAATGCAAAGCGTGAGAAACTGCCTGAAACTGCTAAAACTGCTGAAACTGCCTGTGATAAAACTGCTGAAATTTTTTCCAACATTGGGGATGATGATCCCATTGCTTTAGATCATAATGGTTTGGATTTTGATGATTGCCATATCTCTGAAGTTATAAAGTTCTTACAAAAACTTGCTAAGAGTCCTAATGCTAGTGCTATAAATTTGGCTTTCACGAAACATATTATAAATGCTCTCATAAAAGCTAGAGAAGAGAAACTAGAACGCGAAACTTCTATTCCTAGGAAGCTAGAGGATGGTTGGGAGCCCATCATTAAGATGAAGGTCAATGACTTTGATTGTAATGCTCTATGTGATCTTGGTGCAAGTATTTCCGTTATGCCTAAGAAAATCTATAACATGCTTGACTTGCCACCATTGAAAAATTGTTATTTGGATGTTAATCTTGCTGATAACTCTACAAAGAAACCTTTGGGGAGAGTTGATAATGTTCGCATTACCGTTAACAATAACCTTGCCCCCGTTGATTTTGTTGTCTTGGATATTGAATGCAATGCATCTTGTCCCATTATATTGGGAAGACCTTTTCTTCGAACTGTTGGTGCTATTATTGATATGAAGGAAGGTAATATTAAATATCAATTTCCTCTCAAGAAAGGTATGGAACACTTCCCTAGAAAGAGAATGAAGTTACCTTTTGATTCTATCATTAGAATAAATTATGATGTTGATGCTTCGTCTCTTGATAATACTTGATACACACTTTACGCGCCAAGTCGAAAGGCGTTAAGAAAAGCGTTTATGGGAGACAACCCATGTTTTTACTACAGTACTTTTATTTTATATTTGAGTCTTGGAAGTTGTTACTACTGTAGCAACCTCTCCTTATCTTAGTTTTGTGCATTGCTGTGCCAAGTAAAGTCGTTGATAGTAAGGTTCATACTAGATTTGGATTACTGCGCAGAAGCAGATTTCTTTGCTGTCACGAATCTGGGCCTAATTCTCTGTAGGTAACTCAGAAAATTATGCCAATTTACGTTAGTGATCCTCAGATATGTACGCAACTTTCATTCAATTTGAGCATTTTCATTTGAGCAAGTCTGGTGCCTCTTAGAAATTCGTCTTTACGAACTGTTCTATTTTGACAGATTCTGCCTTTTATTTCGCATTGCCTGTTTTGCTATGCTTGATGGATTTTTCGATTCCATTAACTTTCGGTAGCTTTGTGCAATGTCCAGAAGTGTTAAGAATGATTGTGTCACCTCTGAACATGTAAATTTTAATTGTGCACTAACCCTCTAATGAGTTGTTTTGAGTTTGGTGTGGAGGAAGTTTTCAAGGATCAAGAGAGGAAGATGATACAACATGATCAAGAAGAGTGAAAGCTCTAAGCTTGGGGATGCCCCGGTGGTTCACCCCTGCATATTTCAAGAAGACTCAAGCGTCTAAGATTGGGGATGCCCAAGGCATCCCCTTCTTCATCGACAACATTATCAGGTTCCTCTAGTGAAACTATATTTTTATTCCATCACATCTTATGTATTTTGATTGGAGCGTCGGTTTGTTTTTGTTTTTGTTTTGTTTGAATAAAATGGATCCTAGCATTCATTGTGTGGGAGAGAGACACGCTCCGCTGTTGCATATGGACAAATATGTCCTTAGGCTTTACTCATAATATTCATGGCGAAGGTTGAATCTTCTTCGTTAAATTGTTATATGGTTGGAATCGGGAAATGCTACATGTAGTAATTCCTATAATGTCTTGGATAATTTGATACTTGGCAATTGTTGTGCTCATGTTTAAGCTCTTGCATCATATACTTTGCACCTATTAATGAATAAATACATAGAGCTTGCTAAAATTTGGTTTGCATAATTGGTCTCTCTAAGGTCTAGATAATTTCTAGTAAAGAGTTTGAACAACAAGGAAGACGGTGTACGAGTCTTATAATGTTTACAATATGTCTTTTATGTGAGTTTTGCTGCACCGGTTCATCCTTGTGTTTGTTTCAAATAGCCTTGCTAGCCTAAGCCTTGTATCGAGAGGGAATACTTCTCATGCATCCAAAATCCTTGAGCCAACCACTATGCCATTTGTGTCCACCATACCTACCTACTACATGGTATTTCTCCGCCATTCCAAAGTAAATTGCTTAAGTGCTACCTTTAAAATTTCTATCCTTTACCTTCGCAATATATAGCTCATGGGACAAATAGCCTAAAAACTATTGTGGTATTGAATATGTACTTATGCACTTTATCTCTTATTAAGTTGCTTGTTGAGCGATAACCATGTTCTCGGGGACGCCATCAACTACTCTTTGTTGAATATCATGTGAGTTGCTATGCATGTCCGTCTTGTACGAAGTAAGGGAGATTTACCGCTAGAATGGTTAGAGCATGCATAATGTTAGAGAAGAACATTGGGCCGCTAACTAAAGCCATGATCCATGGTGGAAGTTTCGAGTTTTGGACAAATATCCTCAATCTCATATGAGAAAATTAATAATTGTTGAATGCTTAAGCATTAAAGAGGAGTCCATTATCTGTTGTCTATGTTGTCCCGGTATGGATGTCTAAGTTGAGAATAATCAATAGCGAGAAATCCAATGCGAGCTTTCTCCTTAGACCTTTGTACAGGCGGCATAGAGGTACCCCTTTGTGACACTTGGTTAAAACATATGCATTGCGATGATAATCCAGGTAATCCGAGCTAATTAGGACAAGGTGCGGGCACTATTAGTATACTATGCATGAGGCTTGCAACTTGTAGGATATAATTTACATAACACATATGCTTTATTACTACCGTTGACAAAAATGTTTCTTGTTTTCAAAATCAAAGCTCTAGTACAAATATAGCAATCGATGCTTCCCTCTGCGAAGGGCCCTTTCTTTTACTTTTATGTTGAGTCAGTTCACCTATTTCTCTCCACCTCAAGAAGCAAACACTTGTGTGAACTGTGCATTGATTCCTACATACTTGCATATTGCACTTATTATACTACTCTATGTTGACAATATCCATGAGATATACATGTTACAAGTTGAAAGCAACCGCTGAAACTTAATCTTCCTTTGTGTTGCTTCAATGCCTTTACTTTGATTTATTGCTTTATGAGTTAACTCTTATGCAAGACTTATTGATGCTTGTCTTGAAGTACTATTCATGAAAGGCTTTGCTATATGATTCATTGGTTTACTCATGTCATTTACATTGTTTTGATCGCTGCATTCACTACATATGCTTACAATAGTATGATCAAGGTTATGATGGCATGTCACTCCAGAAATTATCTTTGTTATCGTTTACCTGCTTGGGACGAGCAGAAACTAAGCTTGGGGATGCTGATACGTCTCCGACGTATCGATAATTTCTTATGTTCCATGCCACATTATTGATGATATCTACATGTTTTATGCATACTTTATGTCATATTTATGCATTTTCCGGCACTAACCTATTAACGAGATGCCGAAGAGCCGATTCTTGTTTCTTGCTGTTTTTGGTTTCAGAAATCCTAGTAAGGAAATATTCTCGGAATTGGACGAAATCAACGCCCAGGGGCCTATTTTCACACGAAGCTTCCAGAAGACCGAAGGGAAGACGAAGTGGGGCCACGGGGCGCCGCCACACTAGGGCGGTGCGGCCCAAGGGGGGCCCGCGCGGCCCTAGCGTGTGGGGCCCCCGTAACGCCCCCTGACCTATCTCCTCCGCCTACTTATAGCCTTCGTCGCGAAACCCCCAGTACCGAGAGCCACGATACGGAAAACCTTCCAGAGACACCGCCGCCGCCAATCCCATCTCGGGGGATTCAGGAGATCGCCTCCGGCACCCTGCCGGAGAGGGGATTCATCTCACGGAGGACTCTACACCGCCATGGTCGCCTCCGGAGTGATGAGTGAGTAGTTCACCCCTGGACTATGGGTCCATAGCAGTAGCTAGATGGTTGTCTTCTCCTAATTATGCTTCATTGTCGGGTCTTGTGAGCTGCCTAACATGATCAAGATCATCTATCTGTAATGCTATATGTTGTGTTTGTTGGGATCCGATGGATAGAGAATACTATGTTATGTTGATTATCAATCTATCATCTATGTGTTGTTTATGATCTTGCATGCTCTCCGTTGCTAGTAGAGGCTTTGGCCAAGTTAATACTTGTAACTCCAAGAGGGAGTATTTATGCTCGATAGTGGGTTCATGTCTCCATTAAATCTGGGGGAGTGACAGCAACCCCTAAGGTTGTGGATGTGCTGTTGCCACTAGGGATAAAACATCGATGCTATGTCCGAGGATGTAGTTATTGATTACATTACGCACCATACTTAATGCAATTGTCTCGTTGTTTACAACTTAATGCTGGAAGGGGTTCGGATGATAACTCTGAAGGTGGACTTTTTAGGCATAGATGCATGTTTGGATAGCGGTCTATGTACTTTGTCGTAATGCCCAATTAAATCTCACTATACTCATCATATCATGTATGTGCATTGTCATGCCCTCTTTATTTGTCAATTGCCCAACTGTAATTTGTTCACCCAACATGCTATTTATCTTATGGAGAGACACCTCTAGTGAACTGTGGACCCCGGTCCTATTCTTTTACATCGATACAATCTACTGCAATACTTGTTCTACTGTTTTCTGGAAACAATCATCATCCACACTATACATCTAATCCTTTGTTACAGCAAGCCGGTGAGATTGACAACCTCACTGTTTCGTTGGGGCAAAGTACTTTGGTTGTGTTGTGCAGGTTCCACGTTGGCACCGGAATCCCTGGTGTTGCGCCGCACTACATCTCGCCGCCATCAACCTTCAACGTGCTTCTTGACTCCTACTGGTTCGATAAACCTTGGTTTCTAACTGGGGAAACTTACTGCTGTACGCATCACACCTTCCACTTGGGGTTCCCAACGGTCGCGTGCTGTACGCGTGTCACGAGGCTGAAAAACTTGGGCGTGGGAGCCGCCTGTCAGCCACACACCAACAAAATATACATCTTCTCCCCCAAAACCCCGTCCCCTCCACCGCTCATTTCTCCCGCCAGCCGCTCAATCTCCCATCCAGCCTCGAACCCGAAAAACCCTCGCCGCCGCGCCATGCCACCGAAGAGAAGGGCTCCGGCGAAGGCAGTGAAGCCGCCTCCGAAGACGCGCACCATTGCGCCGAAGAAGAAGCCGGCGACCATGTCGTAGGAGGACTGGGAGACGAAGATGGATCGCCGCGCCTTCATCACGGCCGACCGCAGGAGGCGCCGCATCGCCGCCCTCGACGCAGCGAAAGCGATGGCCTCTGCGGAAGCGTGCCTGAGCTTGGGCGGCGGCCTGAACAGCATCTCGAGCTCCCCGTCATCGTCGGATTACTACGAGGGGTACACCGCGGACGCGTCATCGATCTCGCAGATGCGGCTGTCGCAAATGGACGGCGGCGCTCGCTACTCCCCCGAGTTCAGCGACAGCGACATGACCGTCGACAACAACGCCCCGTTCTTGCCGGATTCAACGGCTCGGGGCAGCGGCCCCTTCCGCTTCCCCGACCTGAACGATTCACCTGACCTGCGCCGCACCCAGGGCCACGTGATGGACGGCGCCGGCCTTCCCCGCGACCTCTTCCCCGGCGATGGCAGGCACACCTAGCAGGTGTTCGGCAGCGGGTCCGGCGTGTCCATGAGCCAGGACGAGGTGCGTCTCCTTTCTTTCTATGTGTTGTGTGCATCGTAGACACCGGCGGCGGCTCAAAGATTGCAACTTTATGCGTAGATTGCCGGTGAGGAGGAGATCCTGAACGGCATCATACACGGCCATGCCTACGAACCCCGGTCGACGACTACAAAGAAGAGGCCTAGGAGGACGAAGGTGAGGAGGAAGTCTAGGAGGAGCTGATCGACGCCGAGACCGGCGCGAGCGTGAGGAGGACGCGCAGGCGTTCCGCTGGCACTCGTGGTCCGAGGTGGAGGTCCTTGGAGGATGAATGCCTCATCGAGGCGTGGAAGCAAGTGAGCTTTTGCTCCATCACCGGCGCAAACCAAACCGGGGGAAAGTATTACAAGCGCATCCTTGATTGTTTCAACGAGAAGAAGAACTATGGTGATTACGCCACCATAGAGATGAACCGGAACGAGGGCGCCCTCCCTCACCGTTGGAACTTGATCAAGGGGCCGTGTAGCAAGTTCCATGGCTACTATGAGAAGATCAAGAACCGGAAGGAGAGCGGCACGGCGATGGTGGATTGGGTATGATCTACGCCTATCTTATTTGCATATGAATTGGTGATCAATGTTGTTGCATATGATTTGATGATCTAACTTGTTGCATATGAATTGGTGATCAATGTTGTTGCATATGAATTGTTGATCAATGTTGTTGCATATGATTTGATGATCTAAATTGTTGCATATGAATTGGTGATCAATGTTGTTGCATATGAATAGATGCTCAAAGCCATCGAAATGTACAAGCACCAACACGAGGACAAAGACTTTCCGTTTATGCATTGCTTCAACAAGCTCCAAGGTTGCAAGAAATGGGATGACCTCCTCCACACTCTCATGAAGGACGGGGAAGATGGGCTGGTCGATCCAGCCGGCGCCTCCACCGAGTGCCCTATTGGAAACAAGAAGGCCAAGGCCGACAGGAATGTGGCGCCGGTATCGGCAGCCATGGACGCCTCCATCGAGAAGATGATCACCTCGTTCTCGGTGGAGAACAAGGAAGCTGCTGATAGAACCGCCGTCCTGTGAAAGGCAATCCTCAACAAGCAAGACGCAAAGATCGAGTTGGAGAGGAAGAGGGTGGAGGCGGCGAAGATGGAAGCTCACGCCGCTTCCATGAAGGCCAACAACGAAACGACGCAACTATCGTTGGCCAAGATGTCTCAAGAATCGAAAATCTTGATGGCCGACATGGAGAAGATGGACCCCTTGGCACGGGCGTGGCACGAGATGTACCGCGAACGCATCGGCCAAGAGGTGATGGCGGCGCGAGCTGCGTCGGCGTCTCCCCCGGCACCGTCCATGTCTACCCCGACACCGTCCGCGTTCATGCCTCCCCCGGCACCGTCCATGTCTACCCCGGCACCGTCGCGTTCATGCCTCCCCCGGCGACCGTGGATCCTGTTGCAGCGACGGAGCTGCCGCCGGCCGCCGATGAGGAAGCCGTCGAGGTTGCGCCGCCCGTGAACTCCTTCGTGCGATCATGCGATCATCTGGCTTCAAAGCCCTTTTTTGCACCGGAAACGGCGATCTGATGGCCGTCTGTTGGCCCAAACTTCTTATTCCAAAACCTATTCGTATTTGGTGGCCGTGTGTTGGCCCAACTTCATATTCGTAGACTTATTCAAATTTCTATGATTGTGTTTGAGATTTCAAATTCAAATTATCTATCGGGACCGTCTGTTTGGGGACGCCGGTGTGGAAACAGCTCCCCCAAATGGAAGATATTGTGTTGGCGCCCCAAACGGAGGTGCTGGTATCTCTGCCGGCGCCTATTTAAGGGCTACCGGTGGAGATGCTCTAAACACTAGTGTGGGCAGCTCTCCCCAAAACTGCTGCCACCGGTGCTCTCCAAACGTGACTTGCATATGCGCTGCCAGCTACCATTTAGGACTGTCGGGTGGAAATGCTGTAACCAAGCCATAGATCGATCAATAGAGTGAACGCATGCATGCAAGTTGCAATGCCCAAAAAACAAGAAAGCTGGCCCATCGATACACCCCTTGGTGATTTCACACCTGACAACAGAAATCATATAAACAAGAATCATGCAAAATATGAACGTGCATGTTTTCTGAAGTGTGAACTCTCCTAGCTGAATCTTGCTCACTTGTAGCACCTTTGTGAGTTTGTGGCACTACATCGGTAAATACATGCATATGTACATAGTGACTACTGACTGGACCAACAGTGGTGTAATCAGAAAAGCTTATGCGCAGTGAACCGCGCAGGGGAGATTCAGCCAGAGGAAGAAAATGGCTCCTATATTTTCTTCACTCTTCAGACTTCAGTGGGAGGTGTATCGATCATGCATGTGGGGCTTGCGCCAGTTAAACTCCGTTTACGTCGCACTGCCGGCAACCCGGCCGGTCCAACTGCACACCCCACGCTGGGTGTTGGCCGGACCAACGTGGTGTTTTTTTTTTTTTGCCCTTTTCGGGATTTCTTCTTTTCTCCTATTTCTTTTTTTCTTAAATTTGATTTGTTTCCAAAAACAGTTTTTTAAAATCAGATTTTTTTGTACATTTTTAATATGAACATATTTCAAATGTGAATATTTTCAAAAAAAAAATTTTACAAAATTTTAACATTTTTTGAATACAACATTTTTTTGATTATGATTATTCTTTAATTTGAACATTTTTTTAAATTTTAATATTTTTTGAATCTAAAAAATAGAAAGAAATAGAATAGATAACATAAAATATACATGGGCTAGGCCCACACCCGCGGGGTGGCAGGTGCCTTGTCAGTGTATAGGTTTCTCTAGTTAAAGTTAGGGGCTCATGCTTGAAGTTTCATCTGAAGCTTACCGCATCGATATGGATGTCAACGGATCAGATTGAATTGGATAATGCTCTTTCCATATCTCTACCATATTTTTCTATCAGATTTAGGTCGAAGCGGATAATGGTTAGATGCGAATACGAATACAGATTATATCGGATTGCGGATATGGAGCAGACTCGGATCGAGAGCGAATAATTGAACAAATACACACATAAAATTAGAAGTGTGTTTCTTTTATGTAAAAACTGTTTGCACAAATCATGTAATAGTAGACTATAGCTAAACTTGCACGACTATTCGTACAACGAAGCAAGTTGTGTGCAAATAGCATATAAAGTTCAACCAATAAACTAGCTATATTGTCTAGATAATTCGGTTGTGCTAATTTTATCGGATTATCTTCTTTTAGAATCTCAGATAATCCGCAAAAAATATCGAATAATCCATATCCGTCGAATATTGTCGATACCATATCCGTATCATTGAGTGAAGGAGTATCCGGGGTGAGCCATACTCGTTCAGGTCAAGCTCGTTTTTTCATTACTTTCTTCTTTTTGTCTATTTTTTAATCAATAATTTGGTACAATTCAAAAAAATTGGAATGAAACTTATTTGATATCATACGATGGCTCTCCCTCCTCCCACCATCTCCGAGCCCTAGACACCTTCTTCGCCGGCGATCTTCTTGATCTCTGGTGATCAATCCTTTCTGCTCCGATCATCTTCACCGACGTCTTCTCTTCTTCCATGTGATACCATATGGCCCCTCCTCCCCTCGGATGTTGGAAGGTTTCCTTTGAAGTTCTGCTAGTCTCTGGTAAGAGCAAGTCTCCCCCTGGTTTTTTGCTGCTTTGGCCGAAGAATTGGTTGGTTTTGGTCAATCACAAAGATGCTCCTTTGGTTGGTAAACATCTCGAAGATGGAGATGTGTTTTATTCTGGATCCACTGTTAGATTTCGTCCCATGTTGTCTTTGTTGAAGCTTGTTTGCTTTCCCCACCTGGTTTTTCATCATTCCCGGAAGCACCGCCTGTTAGATGGAGAGTTACTTATGCTGATCTAGTCCCCTCTTCTAATAACAAGGATGCTAAGCCAGCTCTCAACAGAACTGCCTTCCTCATCCTCAAACCGCATGCTAAGAGGATTGTTTTATTGGATTCAAAAGAGCAAGTGTTGGATGCTAGATTCTTGCTTATTAATGAGAAAATCCGACCTGGGCATCTCATAGATCTTACTGTGTTCACTGCCCTAGTAGGGGAACGGGTTGTCTCAGACTCCATCCTACAAGCCTTGCAAATGGGTAAAAGTTCTTCTGCTGCTAGATCTTTTGTGGAAGTGGTGAACAATTTTGCACCAAAGAAAATTGATGCTTCTGTCCCGCAAGGTGTTGTCTTTGAAGGTTTAGATTTCAAGCAAGGGCAGGATTTTGCTTTGGAATGTCTTAGAAAGTTTGGTCATAAAGTGAATTTGGATAAATTTACTACAAGGAAGCCATTCTTTCTGGTTTGCTCTTTTGGTCGTGCATGCTTCAGATTGGATGTTCATACTGTGGCCCTTGCATTACAAGCTTGTTTTGGTGGTAATGCAGCACTTTACAATGTCAAATTTCTCCGAGACAGAAGTTTCAGGTTTTCTGTATCCTCAAGTTCAATTGGTTTTCAAATTTACAACTTGGGTACACAGGCTCAGTCTTCTTTCAAGGTCTTGTTTCATCTTTGGGGTCAAGGTGGGCCTAATTGGATTGCGGAAGAAAAGAAATTTTATAAAGAACAAAAGGAAGAATGGACAGAAGTGAAGTCAAAATCTTCAGAAGACAATTCTGTCTTCTCAAGAATTTCCTATCCTCAAAAGGTGGCGGATTTTAATCCCAGGGTATCGGTTTTTGAAAGATTAACGTATACTTATGCTGCTTCAACGGTCTCTTTACCTCAACAGTTCAATGGAGCAATCAAGGGAGTTTATAATGGCCCGGTTAATGAGTATTCATCAGGTGGTCAAAGGAATAATCACTGGTCTTCTTATCAACCGACATGTCTTAATTTGGGCGCCAACTTGTCGGGCTTCCTTTCCTCTTTTAAATTCCCAAACTTCCCTTATTTGGACTGGCCCGACACGAGTCACCTTTCTTGGTTCAAGGCCCACGGGCCGGCGCCCCAAATTCGGCTGGTTTCCTCTTTCGGTGAATTCTCCTTTTTCTAGTCGCAGGTGGCAGAGAACCCCTTACACCTCGCTGTTGACGCGTAAAGCACACGCCCGTTGGGAACCCCAAGTGGAAGGTGTGATGCGTACAGCAGCAAGTTTCCCTCAATAAGAAACCAAGGTTTATCGAACCAGTAGGAGTCAAGGAGCACGTGAAGGTTGTTGGTGACGAGTGTAGTGCGGCACAACACCGGGGATTCCGGCGCCAACGTGGAACCTGCACAACACAATCCAAATACTTTGCCCCAACTTAACAGTGAGGTTGTCAATCTCACCGGCTTGCTGTAACAAAGGATTAAATGTATGGTGTGGAAAATGATGTTTGTATGCGAAGAACAGTAAAGAACAATGTTTGCAGTAGGTTGTATTCGATGTAAAAGAATGGACCGGAGTCCACAGTTCACTAGTGGTGTCTCTCCAATAAGAAATAGCATGTTTGGTGAACAAATTACAGTTGGGCAATTGACAAATAGAGAGGGCTGATGTCTACGCACGCTTCTATTCCTGTAGACAGTGTTGGGCCTCCAAGACCAGAGGTTTGTAGAACAGCAGCAAGTTTCCCTTAAGTGAATCACCCAAGGTTTATCGAACTCAGGGAGGTGGAGGTCAAAGATATCCCTCTCAAGCAACCCTGCAATCACGATATAAGAAGTCTCTTGTGTCCCCAACACACCTAATACACTTGTCAGATGTATAGGTGCACTAGTTCGGCGAAGAGATAGTGAAATACAAGTAATATGGATGAATATGAGTAGTAATAGCAATCTGAAATAAAGATGGCAGCAAGCAAACATGTAACAGAACAGTAAATAAACGGAGATTCGATGTTCGGAAACAAGGCCTAGGGATCATACTTTCACTAGTGGACACTCTCAACATTGCAATCATAATTGAATATAAATATAAGCACTTCATCATACTACTCTCTTATTGGATAGAGAACTCAAATTCATTGGGCAAGTGTGCAAAAGCACACCTCAAAGGCGTATTCCCAAGTACTATAAACACCCCACACTGTCACCGTGAGCAATTCATAGGAGGTACTAACACACCACAATTCATAAGGGAGTTACACATGGCGCACACACTATCACCATTACACCGAGGTCACAGTAACTCCAAAGTTCACATAATTAAGCACTTGAATAGCATATGGCATCTAGATTACAAAGCTCATCATATGGATCTCAATCATGTAAGGCAGCTCATGAGATCATTGTATTGAAGTACATGGGAGAGAGATTAACAACATAGCTACCGGTAGAGCCCTCAGCCTCGGGGGAGAACTACTCCCGCCTCATCATGGGAAGCAGCGATGGCGATGAAGATGGAGGTGATGTCGATGGAGATGACTCCGGGGGCAATTCCCCGTCCCGGCAGGGTGCCGGAACATAGACTTCTGTCCCCCGAATTGGAGTTTCGCGATGGCGGCGGCTCTGGAAGGTTTTCTGGAGTTTCGTCAATCCGTTTCGAAGTTTTAGGTCACCAGGGCTTAAATAGGCGAAGAGACGGAGTCGGAAGGGCCCTGGGGGCCCACACAGTAGGGGGGCGCCCCCCCTCTGGCCGCGCCGCCATATTGTGTGGAGGCCTTGGGCCTCCACTCTGGTCCCTCTTCGGTGCTCTAGAAACTTCCGTGAAATATAAGATCGTGGGCGTTGATTTCGTCCAATTCCGAGAATATTTCCTTTGTAGGATTTCTGAAACCAAAAACAGCAGAAAACAGGAACTGGCACTTCGGCATCCCGTCAATAGGTTAGTTCCGGAAAACGCATAAAATCATCATAAAGTGTGAGCAAAACATGTAGGTATTGTCATAAAAGTAGCATGGAACATAAGAAATTATAGATACGTTTGAGACGTATCAAGCATTCCCAAGCATAGTTCCTACTCGCCCTCGAGTAGGTAAACGATAACAAGGATAATTTCTGAAGTGGCATGCTATCATAATCTTGTTCAATACTATTGTAAAGCATATGAGATGAATGAAGTGATTCGAAGCAATGGTAAAGACAATGACTAAACAACTGAATCATATAGCAAAGACTTTTCATGAATAGTACTTTCAAGACAAGCATCAAAAAGTCTTGCATAAGAGTTAACTCATAAAGCAATAAATTCAAAGTAAAGGCATTGGAGCAACACAAAGGAAGATATAAGTTTCAACAGTTGCTTTCAACTTGTAACATGTATATCTCATGGATAGTTGTCATTATAAAGCAATATAACAAGTGCAATAGGTAAACATGTAAGAATCAATGCACACAGTTGACACAAGTGTTTGCTTCTAAAATAGAAAGAAGTAGGTAAACTGACTCAACAATTAATAAGTAAAACAAAGGCCCTTCGCAGAGGGAAGCATGGATTGCTATATTTGTGCTAGAGCTTTTATTTTGAAAACATAGAAACAATTTTGTCAACGGTAGTAATAAAGCATATGTGTTATGTATAAGACATCCTATAAGCTGCAAGCCTCATGCATAGTATACCGATAGTGCCCGCACCTTGTCCTAATTAGCTTGGATTTACATGGATTATCATTGCATAGCATATGTTTCAACCAAGTGTCACAAAGGGGTACCTCTATGCCGCCTGTACAAAGTTCTAAGGAGAAAGCTCGCATTGGATTTCTCGCTTTTGATTATTCTCAACTTAGACATCCATACCGGGACAACATAGACAACAGATAATGGACTCCTCTTTAATACATAAGCATTCAACAACAGATAATATTCTCATAAGAGATTGAGGATTGTTGTCCAAACTGAAACTTCCACCATGGATCATGGCTTTAGTTAGCGGCCCAATGTTCTTCTCTAACAATATGCATACTCAAATCATTTGATCATGATAAATCACCCTTACTTCAGACAAGATGAACATGCATAGCAACTCACATGATATTCAACAAAAGTGAAATAGTTGATGGCGTCCCTAGGAACATGGTTACCGCTCAACAAGCAACTTATAAGAAATAAGATACATAAGTATATATTCAATACCACAATAGTTTTTAAGCTATTTCTCCCCTGAGCTATATATTGCAAAGACAAAGAATGGAATTTTAAAGGTAGCACTCAAGCAATTTACTTTGGAATGGCAGAAAAATACCATGTAGTAGGTAGGTATGGTGGACACAAATGGCATAGTTTTTGGCTCAAGGATTTGGATGCACGAGAAGTATTCCCTCTCAGTACAAGGCTTTGGCTAGCAAGGTTATTTGAAGCAAACACAAGTATGAACCGGTACAACAAAACTTACATAAGAACATATTGCAAGCATTATAAGACTCTACACTGTCTTCCTTGTTGTTCAAACACCTCACCAGAAAATATCTAGACTTTAGAGAGACCAATCATGCAAACCAAATTTCAACAAGCTCTACGGTAGTTCTTCATTAATAGGTGAAAAGTACATGATGCAAGAGCTTAAACATGATCTATTTGAGCACAACAATTGCCAAGTATCGAATTATTCAAGACATTATACCAATTACCACATGCAGCATTTTCTGTTTCCAACCATATAACAATGAACGAAGCAGTTTCAACCTTCGCCATGAACATTAAAAGTACAACTAAGAACACCAGTGTTCATATGAATGAGCGGAGCGTGTCTCTCTCCCACATAAGCATGAATTTATTCAGAGAATGAAAATAAAAAACCGAAAATAAAAGCACACATACGCTCCAAGTAAAGCACGTAAGATGTGACGGAATAAAAATATAGTTTCACTAGTGGTGACCTGATAAGTTGTCGATGAAGAAGGGGATGCCTTGGGCATCCCCAAGCTTAGATGCTTGAGTCTTCTTGAAATATGCAGGGATGAACCACGGGGCATCCCCAAGCTTAGAGTTTTCACTCTTCTTGATCCTATTGTATCATCCTCCTCTCTTGACCCTTGAAAACTTCCTCCACACCAAACTCAAAACAAACTCATTAGAGGGTTAGTGCATAATCAAAATTCACATATTCAGAGGTGACACAATCATTCTTAACACTTCTGGACATTTCCCAAAGCTACTGAAAGTTAATGGAAAAAAAATCCATCAAACATAGCAAAACAGGCAATGCGAAATAAAAGGAAGAATCTGTCAAAACAGAACAGTCTGTAAAGATGATTTTTTCTGGGGCACTAAACTTGCTCAGATGAAAATGCTCAAATTGAATGAAAGTTGCGTACATATCTGAGGATCACTCACGTAAATTGGCAGATTTTTCTGAGTTACCTACAGAGAATCCTACTCAAATTCGTGACAGCAATAAATCTGTTTCTGCGCAGTAATCCAAATCTAATATTATCTTTAATATCAAAGACTTTACTTGGCACAAAAATGCAATAAAATAAAGATAAGGAGAGGTTTCTACAGTAGTAACAACTTCCAGGACACAAAAAAACATTAGCAAAATAAAGACATGGGTTATCTCCCAAGAAGTGCTTTCTTTATAGCCATTAAAATGGGCTCAGCAATTTTAATGATGAACTCGCAAGAAATAAGAGTTGAAGCAAAAGAGATCATTGATGCCTACTTTCCCCCTCCCTTCCTGTAGACAGTGTTGGGCCTCCAAGAGCAGAGGTTTGTAGAACAGCAGCAAGTTTTCCCTTAAGTGGATCACCCAAGGTTTATCGAACTCAGGGAGGAAGAGGTCAAAGATATCCCTCTCATGCAACCCTGCAACCACAAAGCAAGAAGTCTCTTGTGTCCCCAACACACCAAATAGGTGCACTAGTTCGGCGAAGAGATAGTGAAATACAGGTGGTATGAATATATATGAGCAGTAGCAACGGTGCCGAGAAAATAGCTTGCTGGCGTGTAGTTGATGGTGGTAGTATTGCAGCGAGTAGTAACACGAGTAAAACAGTAAACAAGCAGTAGTAACGCAGCAGTATTTAGGAACAAGGCCTAGGGATTACACTTTCACTAGTGGACACTCTCAACATTGATCACATAACAGAATAGATAAATGCATACTCTACACTCTTGTTGGATGATGAACGCATTGCGTAGGATTACACGAACCCTCAATGCCGGAGTTAACAAGCTCCACAATTTGTTCATATTTAAGTAACCTTATAGTGTAAGATAGATCAACATAACTAGATAGATCACATCAATACCATCATAATGATAATTAACTCCACAATCTACAAGAGATCATGATCATAGCCTACGACAAGAACCACACGGTGCACACACTAGTCACCTTTACACACGTGCAGGAGGAATAGAACTACTTTAATAACATCACTAGAGTAGCACATAGATGAATTGTGATACAAAACTCATATGAATCTCAATCATGTAAAGCAGCTCATGAGATCATTGTATTGAAGTACATGGAGAGAGATTAACCACATAGCTACCGGTACAGCCCCGAGCCTCGATGGAGAACTACTCCCTCCTCATGGGAGTACCAGCGGTGATGAAGATGGCGGTGGAGATGGCAGCGGTGTCGATGGAGAAGCCTTCCGGGGGCACTTCCCCGTTCCGGCAGGGTGCCGGAACAGAGTTCTGTCCCCCGAATTGGAGTTTCGCGACGGTGGCGGCGCCCCTGGAGTCTTTCTGGAGTTTCGTCAATTGGTATCGAAGTTTTAGGTCACGACGGCTTAAATAGGCGAAGAATCGGAGTCGGAGGGTCTCCGGGGGCCCACACTATAGGGGCGCGCCCCCCTGGCCGCGCCGGGTGTGGTGTGGGGCCCCTGTGGCTCCCCTCTGGTCCTTCCCGGGTGTTCTGGATGCTTCCGATGAAAATAGGAACTTGGGCGTTGATTTCGTCCGATTCCGAGAATATTTCGTTACTAGGATTTCTGAAACCAAAAATAGCAGAAAACAGCAACTGGCCTCTCGGCATCTCGTCAATAGGTTAGTTCCGGAAAATGCATAAAAATGATATAAAGTGTGAACAAAACATGTTGGTATTGTCATAAAACAAGCATGGAACATCGGAAATTATAGATACGTTGGAGACGTATCAGCATCCCCAAGCTTAGTTCCTACTCGTCCTCGAGTAGGTAAACGATAAAAGATAATTTCTGAGGTGACATGCTACCAACATAATCTTAATCATACCATTGTAAAGCATATGAGATGAATGCAGCGATTCGAAACAATGTAAATGCAATGAGTAAACAATTGAATCATATAACAAAGACTTTTCATGAATAGTACTTTCGAGACAAGCATCAATAAGTCTTGCATAAGAGTTACTCATAAAGCAATAAATTCATAGTAGAGACAATGAAGCAACACTATGGAAGATTAAGTTTCAGCGGTTGCTTTCAACTTGTAACATGTATATCTCATGGATAGTTGTCAATGCAAAGCAATATAACAAATGCAATAAGAAAGTATGTAAGAATCAATGCACAGTTCACACAAATGTTTGCTTCTTGAGGTAGAGAGAGATAGGTGAACTGACTCAACAATAAAAGTAAAAGAATGGTCCTTCAAAGAGGAAAGCATCGATTGCTATATTTGTGCTAGAGCTTTTATTTTGAAAACATGAAACAATTTTGTCAACGGTAGTAATAAAGCATATGTATCATGTAAATTATATCTTACAAGTTGCAAGCCTCATGCATAGTATACTAATAGTGCCCGCACCTTGTCCTAATTAGCTTGGACTACCGGATCATCACAATGCACATGTTTTAACCAAGTGTCACAAAGGGGTACCTCTATGCCGCCTGTACAAAGGTCTAAGGAGAAAGCTCGCATTGGATTTCTCGCTATTGATTATTCTCAACTTAGACATCCATACCGGGACAACATAGACAACAGATAATGGACTCCTCTTTTATGCATAAGCATGTAACAACAATTAATAATTTTCTCATTTGAGATTTGAGGATTGTTGTCCAAAACTGAAACTTCCACCATGGATCATGGCTTTAGTTAGCGGCCCAATGTTCTTCTCTAACATATGCATGCTTAACCATAAGGTGGTAGATCTCTCTTACTTCGGACAAGACGGACATGCATAGCAACTCACATGAAATTCAACAATGAATAGTTGATGGCGTCCCCAGTGAACATGGTTATCGCACAACAAGCAACTTAATAAGAGATAAAGTGCATAATTACATATTCAATACCACAATAGTTTTTAAGCTATTTGTCCCATGAGCTATATATTGCAAAGGTGAATGATGGAATTTTAAAGGTAGCACTCAAGCAATTTACTTTGGAATGGCGGGAAAATACCATGTAGTAGGTAGGTATGGTGGACACAAATGGCATAGTGGTTGGCTCAAGTATTTGGATGCATGAGAAGTATTCCCTCTCGATACAAGGTTTAGGCTAGCAAGGTTGTTTGAAGCAAACACAAGCACGAACTAGTACAGCAAAACTCACATAAAAGACATATTACAAGCATTATAAAACTATACATCGTCTTCCTTGTTGTTCAAACATCTTACTAGAAAATATCTAGACTCTAGAGAAACCACTCATGCAAACCCAAATTTTAACAAGCTCTATGTATTTCCTCACTAATGGGTGCAAGGTATATGATGCAAGAGCTTAAACAAGAGCACAACAATTGCCAAGTATCACATTATTCAAGACATCACACCAATTTCTACATGTAGCATTTTCCAATTCCAACCATATAATAATTTAACGAAGCAGTTTCAACCTTCGCCATGAATATTATGAGCTAAGAACACATGTGTTCATACGAACCAGCAGAGCGTGTCTCTCTCCCACACAAGCATTTATTCAAACAAAAACAAAAACAAGAAACATACAGACGCTCCAAGTAAAGTGCATAAGATGTGACGGAATAAAAATATAGTTTCAGGAGAAGGAACCTGATAATGTTGTCGATGAAGAAGGGGATGCCTTGGGCATCCCCAAGCTTAGACGCTTGAGTCTTCTTGATATATGCAGGGGTGAACCACCGGGGCATCCCCAAGCTTAGAGCTTTCACTCTTCTTGATCATAGTATATCATCCTCCTCTCTTGACCCTTGAAAACTTCCTTCACACCAAACTTCTCATAAACTTCATTAGAGGGGTTAGTACATAATCAAAAACTCACATGTTCAGAGGTGACACAATCATTCTTAACACTTCTGGACATTGCTCAAAGCTACTGGAAGGTAATGGAACAAAGAAATCCACCCAACACAGCAAAAGAAGCAATGCGAAATAAAAGGCAGAATCTGTCAAAATAGAACAGTCCGTAAAGACGAATTTCTAATAAATACTTCCGTTGCTCAGATCAGAAAACTCAAAACTAATGAAAGTTGCGTACATACCGCGGCCACGTCCACGA
>NC_061509.1:182147822-182252229 GCF_022539505.1 Lolium rigidum
AAGTGCTCTGGATCAGAAAGCTACAAAAGGATAGGGTACCTGCTTTTAAGTAAGTACGAAATAATGGATGAAAATACTCATGTTTTTAAACCTTAACCTAGTTTCAAAAGTCATACATCATTTCATTTTTTCAAGTGTTTTGCTGAAAGTAAATAACTCTGTCCACTTCTGTCAGTATAAAACATCCCAGGATTGGCTAGAGGAAACTTAACTTCACCGAGCTACAAAATGACATCTATCACACAAATGACATGCATCACACAATAGTTCAGTAGAAAGCATATGTATTTCACAAGTGTCAACATTTCTTCCTAACTAGAGTGAGATGGACTTAAAATTTTAGAGAATATGGATGGACATATTCCATCATCATTCAGGATAGCACCATACTAGACCATATATTGTTACTTAATCTAGTAATAATGTGGTTTTAATCAAGTGAAGTAGTAGACAACTAAATATTAGAAATGTAATTCATCAAAAATGATTCCTCTACAAAATTCTGAAGCCACAAAGTAGAAGGAAACACAATAGCTGCTTGGGTTGGATTCAAACTAGGACCTTGATGACGGCGGGACTTGCCGGAGCAGAAGAAGGTGCTCGAACCTTGTGGGTGTAGTGATCCGAGATGTTGTCCACGGACGGACAAGTCCTACTTCGGCTTCTAAAAAAAAGAAGCGGTTTTTGAGTCCAGGTTGCTCCGAGACCAACGAGGCTTCAGGGCGTATCATGGACCTGAAAACACACAAAAGAAAGCAGATGAGGCTGCTTCTGCTCCCCATGACTTGGCGTCCACGGCACAAAACACCGATCGGGTAAAATAACTAGCATCCACAGATTGAAGAGGCTATGTGACTTAACAGCCAGTTTGATCAAATACACACTGTAGATGTAGCTAAGGATACAGTTGTCTTAGATGAAACTACATTAATGATACTTTAAATTTTTTAACTAGGAAACAATGAATATAAGATATGGGACTCCATTTAGAATTCTGACACAACCAGCAAAGTAGAATGCAAACATTTCATTATGAATTCTCAAGTGTGAGAAGAATACTCACCATTCACCAAGCTGTTTTGAGATCCTGTAACCTCTGAAACTCCTCTTTATCCACAAATTGATAGGACAACTGCATATCAGAGATAACAATTATTGTTAAAGAAAAATGAAGAGTTTGAGCGATGAAAATCATCTAAACGTTCCATAACCCGGCACACCAAAATTTGGGAAAAATAAGTCATTAAAGATGATCAGTACAGATGACAAACCACACATCCAAATATCCACTTGCAAATAAATGTTATATATTGAACTGATGGGTCAATACACCAAGCCTTTTTATTTTCAGAAAAGAAGCAGCAGGTGCAAATATTCTACTTGTAACAGATGCAAAGCATTTGAACTAAACATGGAATCCAACTGGACAACTGCGGTAGCAGTGAGAAATCGTACCAAAATTTTACTTGTTTGTAACACTTAAAATGTAACCAATGCTACTGCCATTGTGTACAAATGTAACCAAATCTCGAGGGAAATGACCTCAGCTACCAAAAGGAGGAAAAAACATAGTTAGGGATCAACTAATTATGTTGCTGCATTACATGTAGTTGCAAAAACAAGATAAATGTGTAGCCAAGACTGCCTTCTCCAGCTCCCGTCTTTGAACTTGCAATCAGGTCACTGCCATCAAGAGCATGAACCAAACATAGAAGTCAATTGAATTTGAACTTGAGTTATTAAGGCTCTAACAGAACCATTCTCTCAACAGGCCAGCTATCAAGTTCTTTGAGTTATTAAAGGCTAAAATAATATTCCTACATTGTTACGCGTGCATATTTTTTTCTTGGAACCCCCTACAATCAAAGCAAGCGGAGAATATTCGATTTGTGTCCCATAACAAGCCACCCAAAATAGGATTGCAAGAAATGTGCATGTACGACGGTCACCTGCGTGTCTGTATGGTGTTGCAGACATGGAGGGAGCCATCCCTGACGAGGTGGTTGTGGTCAGTTCATAGACTGCTGCGAGTGGACGACATCGGAGAGCAGTAGTTGTAACCGCTCGGACTGCTGCCACGCCCCCACTGGATTTCGTGGCCACCGGTGAGAGGAACATGGCGGTGGTGAAGGACGCGGACACCAGAAGCCTGCGCCTGCTGGTGGATTCTCCCCTAGGTGACTCGTGTCGCCGGCGTCGCATCCTAATGTCTGATACCCCACGTCGGCCAGGGAAATCATGCAGGGACATAGCTGAGGCGGTGACGACCGAATCGGGAGGCTTGGTGAGTATTCTTCTGAAATTCTTATGTATCCCAAAATCACATGCCAACTGCATATAGAGAAAAAAGTCATTAGAGATGATCAGTTACAGATGACAAACCACATCCAAATATCCAATTGCAAATAAGAGTCATATTGAACTTCTGTGTCAATAAGGCAAGCCTTTTTTATTTTCAGAAAAGAAGCAGCAAGTGTAAACTATCTACGTGTAACAAATGCAGAGCATTTGAACTCAAAATGCAATCCAACTAGCCAACAATGAGAGTAGTATGAAATCATGTTAAATGTAACTTGTTTAAAACACTTAAAATGTAACCAATGCTACTGTCATTGTGTTCAATTGCTCCTTAGTCTTTTAATAATTATTCGAATTCAGAAAACTGCAATAGTAAGTCGTACGCAAAAATCCCTGTCCAAATTGCTATCCATGGTAGAAAGCAAAAGGCACTCAGTATAGCTAAAATATTAGCCAATTCAGATAAATTCATCATTTACTTTAGAATTTGACGTTACAATATAACATAAGCACCTGCTGCACCACAACAGAAGTAAATGTAGTGTAGTACAGTCAAAATGCTGACGCCTAAACTTTGGAATATCTATTCATAAGATAAACTGGGTAGAGTTCGGAATCTTCATGTACAAATTTTCAGGACGCCAGGCTTTTGTAGATGATGAGTGTCTCCTGCCTCGAGACTATGGGACTTCACCAATTCTCCTGAAATTAAGACAATGCAATTTATCAAGCACCAGTACGAACTTACAAAAAAGAATTAAGTGCTCACTTCGATGTTAAAACACACCCGTACTTTCAATGATATACATGCTGCTCTTGTTGTTAGGCCAGAACCTGGTAAGTATATTGTATCAGTATGGTACAGTTGAACTAATGAACAAGGGGCAGATATAAACGCTCCAACACTATGAAGCTATCACGGAAAAAATATATAAACCTGAACTAGTGATCACCTGTACTTAAAGTTCCATGTAGCGGGAAGCTTGAAGTCATCCATCTTTAGTATCAGGCCATCCCGTTCAAGCAAAGCTGGAAGGTTAGCCTCCGCATCCCTCTGCAAAATTTAGAATAGTGAAATACAAGGCATTACCACATGTAACAGATAAATTTAGTTTTGATTAATCGATAGAGTACAGCACAATTCTTCCGATATTTCCAACATCACTGTTTGTCCAATCCTTGCACAAGACAATGTGGTATTCTCTACAGTTGAACCTCTATAAACAATTTTGCGAAAAATATTTGGAGTTAGTCCAGTGGGAAGACACTGCAAACTGCAGCAGCTGATGATTATCTGGTTGAGCTTCGAATTTTGGCAAATTAGTTTGACATAAGAAAGCATGTGTTTTCTTCATTTTAATGGTTAAAATTAAGACATGCTTTACTACTCATCAAAAAGACCATCAGGTCTGAATTGTCTGCACAACAAAAATCTGAAAGTAGCTGGTAGTACGTACTAACAGATTCAGAGCAAACAAATTGTGAGACAATATACTTTTGTGACCAAGGCAGTGAGAGCATCACCCATCTTCTGCTGCAATGCCCCTTTGCCAAGCAAATCTGGTTTGATACCCTCTCCAAGCTTGGCCTCCAAGCATGTATCCCAGGGCCTGATGAGGAATTCGACTCTTGGTTCGAATCTGCTGCCATGAGAGCTGCCCCCCATCTCCAGAAAGCCGCAAGATCTATCATCATCCTCTTACTTTGGAGACTGTGGAAATCACGCAACGATGTCGTCTTCAACAACACCACACCCAACCACCTTGACTTATCGCTCTCCATTCTTGATGAAGCCGGGTTGTGGCTGTTGGCTGGGGCCAATGAGCTTAGTCGTCTACCTCTCCATGCTCGGCCTCCGGATGCTACCTGAGCAAACAATGCAGGCTAACAGAATGTTAGCCTTGTATATATTTTGTTTTGTTCTCTCTTGTGTTCTTCTCTTGTTTTCTTTGTTTTTTGTTTTGCCTTCTGCTGTAGCCTTGCTACCAACGCTGTAACTTTCCCGTCATCTTGACGGTCTTCTTCTAATATACAAAGACACACGTCTAGGCGTGTGTTCGAGAAAAAAATATACTTTTTTATTGTTTTGGTGACCGCAACAAACGAACCAGCCTATCAAGGGCGACCAACTGCTCTGAAATCGGATGAAATCGCATTATATGAACTACATCAGGATCAAACAAACACAGTTTTTATAAAGAATCACATACATACACTTGGCCACTCACACTTTTACAGATCAGAGCAAACCATACCAGGTGAAGAATTTTCCTTTTTTTGTTTAGTCAAGAAAAATAGAGTGTTCAAAGATTAATTATGCCTGGGAAGTCAAGTAAAGACATGACATATTTTGGTAGAACCATAGAAAATTCTTACCAAGAATTCTCCACAACACAAAAAGAATAGTAAGAAGCGAAGCAGAGGCTCGCCATTGTTAAAAAAAATATAGGGCAAAACATGTACCCAAATAAAGGGACTTAACCCTCTACCCAAAACAACATGAACAAAGATACAATTATAAGACGATCACATCACAATGAAATATGAAGGGGCACAGGTGACAACACAAAGGTCACTAGTTGTCTACACGGCTTCTGCAAATTAGAGAAAACATGTGTATAATTTGAACATTGTGCAAGCATGTACATACATCCAATCTGGCTTCAAGACACCGAATTTTCCTAGAAAGATTTCTTACGGAAATCCTACTCTCTCCTAGCATATTCCTTGCATTTGGCAAGAACACACAGGAGATCACCATCTGCAGCAACTATGCATTAGGAAACCAGTAGGATTCAAGAGACTGGGATTACCTCATCGCCATAGTTGATGACAAGCAGCAGGACACGAGGACGACATTGCTCTCTCTGGCCACACCAGCAGCGCCCCTCATCCGCTGCCAAGAGAGATCACCACCGGTCTACTTCGGCGCGAGAGACAAGTGGAAGCCTGGCTCGAGGGGTGCATCCACCAGCGATGTCGATGCCGAGCCATAAACCGCAGCCACGGGTATCTGCAATAAGATATTAAGGAAACCTTATAGAAAACAGAAATGTCTAGTAAGTAGTTCGATAAAGTAAGAATGATAGTTTCATTACCACCTACGAATGATAATCAAAGAACTATGAAAGAAAAAAAAAGAACCGAGTTTTATACATGAAAAAGCCAACAAGTTTCTAATCAAGTGAAAACAGATTTCCCCGCTTCCCCACATGGCATGCTTCTCTCTACCGCCAAGCCATTCATCCATGAACAGGAAATAAAAGTAACAAAAATCAATAAAGGACGTATGTGACGACCAGGACAAGCTTAAAAATCTGGAGGCCAACCTTCCTCGGGAACCAGAGCAGCTTCACACCACTAGATGCTATGTTCTAATAGTAACAATTAAAAGGCAGCAGCCAAAGCTTTCTTTTATTCTTCAGGAGGGAGTAAAGCGGCATGGGCAACCCACCCAGTGTTTTTATTACCTTGAGAAAATTGGTGGGCTAACAATCAGAGTAATGTCCCGCATACATTGGGACCAAACTGTAACGCTAGAACACCGTGGCAGAGAGGGATTCATGTGTGGTTTTTCCCCACTGATGTTACACATTCATTCAACATGATAGATAGGAAAGGTATTTTGGAATGATAATATTGCGCCAGCTCTGACACTTGCTCCATCAACAACCGATGATCAGGATCGCCGACAAACCAATTCCAATTTTTATTTTTTGAGATAAAACCAATTCCAAACTTGAAGCAAGCAGTGGTAGAAGATTGGCACCTTATGAGACACAAACTTGAAGGTCAGTCCCACTCCATGTACTGGAAATTCAGGCTTCGATGACCAGTCAACACTTGTATGCTGGCCCTACAAACCTCTCGCTGCCAACGCTGCTCCAGGAATCCGTTTCGCTCCCCGTGCACCTCCTTGCACATGAGTTTGCAGGCAAGGATCAACAAACCAGTGGTCAATTCTGAATTGAATTCTGAAGTTTGCAGTAAGAAAATGGTCAGTACTAGAACCATTTGATTACCTGCAGATGGTGAGGCTAGTTGCTATGTATAGCTGGATGGCGGAGAGGTAGGACGTGGCCGAGGAGGCGGACGAGCATGGCGAGGCCGTAGGCGCTGTTCTCAGCAAAGTTCAGCCAAACACCAAATAGTGCACCGCGGCTTTGCTCTTATCCGTGTCAGGCCCGTCCAAGCGTTCCTGGTAACCAAAAGCAAAGATTGAAAATTTCAGATTAGAGCAGAGCCATTGAATTTTCTGGAAAAAACAGAGAACTCGCTGCCCATGGTTAAAACGTTGGGGTTACACAAGTAACCCATTCAACCACGAACAAAATGAGGACAGGGATCTACTACTAGTGTATGTAAGCAAAACATAGTGCATACAATTTCACTTCAAAAAGGCTATTGCTTCTTCAAACACGGATCTGAACATGTTATTTTACATAAGGCCTTGCCCTTGCATAACCAGCATCCATAAACTACTCTGGGCGGCATGCACGTGCAGGTATGATAACTTCATGAAGATACAAGATTACTAATTCGAAAGTACAGTTGTCAGGTACATATAAAAATTTAGTAGAATATTCAGCACGTCTAATTGTACCTATCATTTCTGGCAAGCAGCATTTGCACACTTGGCTAATTAATATGAGCAGTCTACTACTGAGAATAGCCGTGCCCTGCAGAAAAAATGCATGATCAAACCAGCTGCCTGCTAATCATATCCCACAGTCCAAGCAAACAATTATGCAGGGTCTGTCCCTAAATCAATTGTTGAGGGAGCATAAAAGTTGAGATCAATAGCCGTGTGAGATGAGACATATCTGAATACAGATCCACGGAAAGTAAGGTCAATAAAGAATACTTGTAACCCAGAAATTAAGAGAATTTCACTCAACGTGATTTAGACAGCAACGGGATATGGAAGGATGCTCACCTGGACTGGAGGCTGCAGCGGGACGGAGAGGTGGATGGCGTCTGGAGCAGCAGGTCCAGGGATGTTGCCGGCGCGCGTGGGGAGAAGGTCGGGGAGGTGGTCCCCGGCTGCAGCATCCTGGTCGGGCCACCACCAGGCCCTCCTCCATCGATCCCCCTGCCGGCGTCCGGCGCGCGGCGGCGAGAGCCACGGTCTGGCCGCCGTTGTTGTCGCCGCTGCTCGGGCGGCCACCACCAGGATCCTCTTCCGTTGTGTATTCATCCAGCGCTGCGGTGAGGAATTAGAAGAGCGGTGGATGATGTTCGGCGAGGGAAGGAGGGGGGGGGGGGGAGGCGGCGAAGGGACTGTGCCGGCGGCAAGATCGATCGGGGAGAGGAGAGCAGTGGGGAATCGTTTGGAGTCTGCTGGCTGGCTGTCTCTCGAGGTTGGTTGGTTACGTTGGATTCAACAACGCAATTAGTGTGAGTCTGCTGGCGCCTCGGGAGGCTATGGCCGTTGGATTCAGCTCAGATGGACCACTCGAATCGAGTTTAACAGGCTGATCCACGGGCATGTGATGTAATTGGCTCGAGAGATATGATATACGGTTAGTATTCCCGCCGCTTGGCCAACCTCAAAAATATTCTTGCACGTCTCTAACTTAGAAATAAAAACATACAAATCCTTCCCCACCGGCTCTGAATTTGAACTCCACCGCCGACACGAAGCTAATCTAGGGTATTGACGACGGAGAGAAGCTCGCCCACACCTACCGCGACCACATCGATCGACAAGTGGTGGTGCTACCGCAACACTTTTTCCGATAACTCAACGGCACCTCCTCCAAAACATGATCGAGACTATCATGAAGAATCGAGGTGTCATCACCATGTTCGAAAGCGGACGCCACCAAAACCAACTCTGCACGGGACTACATAAACATAAATACATAATGTAAGGTTTCCAACCGTTTTCAACTCATAAGGAGTTTTCTCGGATATGTCTTTCGAACGAGAGGTGTGGCGAGTCGGTGGATGACACACTGGTTCTAGTAAAGGCCTAGACACCTCGAGTGAAGAGACGGTGGGTTTGCGGTGGCGGAGGACCTACATCGGAGTTGAGACCACGACACATGCATTGGTGTGATGTCTATGTCGCCCATGGGTAGGCTATATATGCGGAGTCGAACGCGCAAACCGAGACGGTGCCAAGAAAATTAACATCGATGTGAAATGGAAGACCCTAGCTCTAGCTAGCTAGGTGCATGCATGCTTCGTTGAGAGACCTCATGACGGCAAGGGTGTGAAGTACGCCAGATGAATCAACCGGATATACACACACCAAACATAATAACACCGAGTTTTTGAGGTCAACCTCATGAGAAATAATTAATGATGACATAAGATAGTTCATTGGCGCATGACAACTGCAAAATACCAGAACGCGCGCACACGGAATAGATCGAGGAGGCGCTCCAGCTCCATGGACCGAGAAATGACGGCGCCCACCGCCGTGAGAGATGCTTAACTAATTTGATGCATCAGATTGCTATGGAATGGAAACTTGATTTATTCACTAATTCATCGTCTTGTTTCCTACTCCGTATGAAAAGAAAAACGAAACGCACCACTATGTACGTTTTGAACGTGTGTCTAATAATTATTGAAATAAGGATGTATACTATAGATTATTGAAGCAAACAAATTGGAGTAGTGGTACTTGTGCATGCGTGTAATTATGAGTGCTTAATCAGTAGGTGCATATTAATTAAAAGTGGTTAGTCATTTGTGGTACGGTGTAGAGCAACCGAATGATTGTTCGCATGCATCAGAATCGAAGCGTCTGCGTGGGGCGAATGGAGGAATCTACGGGCGGGGTTTTCAGGCTAACTTTGGATGAATTGAAACGCTGAAAAGAGTTCCATCTCCAGATTTTACTTTGGGTTCTCAAAAAAAGGATTTTTTACTTTACGCTACGCCTGGGCGTGGGCTTCGATCCCGCCTAAAAGCCTGTGCTGAAACTATTAAAAAAAAGGTAGGTACTGAAACTTAATTAATTTCGGGCATGATCGAAGTAACGTGCTATAGACAAATGAATAATACATGCACATGTCCTTCGTGCCATTCTCAATAGTTTCATTTTACATGTATGTACCCACTCACACTAATATGTACTCTTTCTTCTACAATCACTTAAAAAGGTGACCCCGTTCTATATAGTTCCATTTGACATCTCCCCCCTCTCTTCCCTCGTTTTTGTCTCGACGTCGAGGTCGATCCTCTTTCTGTGGTGTGTGGTCGATGATCCCTCCATGATAACCGGCTTTTGGAAATAATAGATGTGTTAGGGAAAGAAGGAGCTCACCTGGGCATAGCATGGTTTGGTATGTTGCCTGCCCTGGCATGATGTCGGGGATGTCGCTACCGACAACATCTCGGGGAGGTGGTTTGGGAAGTCGCCTGCATGTGCTCCCCATGAATGACGGCCGCAAAAGGTCTTGCGCCGCCGCGAGCTTCTGCCAACCCCGTTCTTGCCCAACACCGATGTCGTTGCCGAGCTACACCATCGCGTTGTCATGCTTGTTCCCACAAGAGAAAGGGATTGGGATGAGGGGTACCAGGGTGGCGTCCCTACGAACGTTGGGGAGCCATCCAGTGTGTGTCGCAGCAGGCTGCATCGGGAGTTCGGTAGCCAAAATCGGGTGCTCGGGCTAAGGTGGGTCAGGTGGGCTGCAGATCGATGGCTCTACACCATTTTGTCGGTGGAGAAGGAGGGGGTGGTGCCGGTGAGGGGCTGAACAACTCGAGTCCTCGCCGGATCTGCCCGGAATCAGGCAGCAACTGTGGCGGCGCTAAGAAGAGATTGGTGTGCCGGTGCGAGTGAGGAGTGAGGACGCGAGCGAGGATAGAGTCGAACTCGTGCGTGCGTTTTGTGTGTTCCCCGTAGCATTGTTCATTTGATGGGGCGTTGGATCATGTTGGGATGTGTCTTGCACCAGCATGATGTCAGCTAGGAGTATCTCAATGAGTTGGTCGAGGAAGTCACGGAAAATGAGCTCCCCCCCTCCCCATGAATGGCGGTAGTAGAAGGTCGGGGAGGTGACCAGTTGCTCGTCCTTCCACTTCGCATGTCGTGCACCATCGCGAGCTTCTGTCAGCCCCGTTCCTCCCGTCGGTCATGGTTGTCAGCATCGAGCTTCGCCATCACGTTGCCATGCTTGTCCCTACCATCGTTGGAAGCCCAGCCGGTGCGCTTGGCAGCGGGCTCTATCGGGAGTTGGGTATCCGAAATCGAGCGCCCAAGCTAGGGTTCGTCGGGCGGGCTACAGATTGACAGTTCTACACCTTGTAGTCGGTGGTGTCGGCGAGGAGGCTCAGCAGCGTGAGGCCTTGCCGGAGCTGGCCGAAATTAGACAACGACGTTGGGGCGGTAGGAAGGGATTGGGGGTGTTGGTACACGTGAGGAGTGAGAACGCGGGGCGGGCAGAGTCGAACTCGTGCGTTTTGTGTTTCACCGTAGCGTTGGTCCTTTGATTGGACATTGGATTATTCCGTCAATTTAGCCATGTCGTAGCAGAAGAATACAAGCGTTCCATTTCAAAGAAAAAAAAAAAAAAAGGACATCAACCGTTGGGGTCGGTTTGTGTGGGACGCTTCACTAGCGTAGCATGATTGGCTGGAGACGAATCAAGGTAGGAGCGCGACATTGATTCGGACTAGTCACGCGCACACGATGGAGTTCGGTACTGTATACTGCATGTATCATCAGTGTAGCCCCTCTTTTTTATACGACTAGTGTAGCCTTGTCTACGTGCAAAGGTGAAGCGGCCGGGCGGGGTGGATTAATTGGATGGATCGATCAGTTGTGGTGGTGGAGCACGTATACACAAAGCACGCACGCACGGTCGAACCAGAAGTGCCAAGCAAATTCCGAATGATTCATCGGAGAAGAAACAGAGAAAAACCATTTCTTAATTAAGTCATTGTTTTGGTGGCGGAGCGTCGCATGGTACTTTACGTGGCAAATATTGTTGGGTGTGATTGCCGCATGCATGCCAATTGCCAAGTGCGCGCGGGGCGAATTAATGGAGAAAGAATCGGTAGGAGTCGAGCGAGTCGTTTTGTTTTCGTATCTTTCATTTTCTTTTTTCTTTTTTTCTTTTGGAGATAAAAGAAATCGGCATGCATGCATGCAAGTGGCAGCAAGCTGTGCTCGAATCAATTGATGGCGTCGCTTCGGGCGAGCGCGTGTGTCAGACGAGCTCGATACAAGGGTCGATTCCTCATGATAAAGTATAGTAGTTTGTGCATGCGTGCGCGTAATTGAAAGAGTGGTTAGTTATGTGGAAAATGAAGTGGCGGGGGTGGAGTAGTAATTGGAGGAACGGAATTTGAAACTTCATCTTATCGCTTCGGGCCGTGCTCGTGGTTGGACGTTTATTGGGCAGAGAAAACGTAGCGAGCGACCGAGCGAATTAATTGGTTAAAAAAAAAATTGGTTGGCTTAATTTTCTGCGCGAGATAAAAAAAAGGAAAGAGAGAGACGAGAAACATGTGCGCGAGATTGACTTCTCCGCGGCTCCAATTCGATTTTAACTTCCCTACTGAAGCATGATTTGCCTCAGAGCCATCCCCTCCCCCCGCTCCTCGCCTCCTCCCTCTCAGGCGCCCAGCAATGCAGAAGTGAATGCGCAGCCCATGTTAAACGTGGGCCACGCGCATCGACGGGCCGCGCACCATCCCTGTCCCTTCTCTCGCTCTCGTCGCACCGAATCAACCGCCGCGTCAGCGCTTCACCCCTGCCCTAGCCGTCTCTCTCTCCTCCGGCCACCGCCGACACCGACGACGACGGCGAGACTCACCCCCGACGATCACAGCTCGTTTCCCCCTAATTTGGTGCCCCCGTAACACCTCCATCTTCTACCGAGAGGAGCGGCTTCGGGCTCCCCAGGATGTCGTTCCGAGGCCGCGGAGGGAGAGGAGGAGGCAGAGGCGGGAGAGGCGGCCGCGGAGGCTACGGGTCCTCCAATTTCAACTTCAATGGGAAGCACGAGCCCCACGAGAACTTCCCGGTACAGCCGCTCTCCACACACCTCCCCCTTTTCTATAGCCACCACCGATTCACCCCGGGTGTTTGACGCTCGTCCCGCGCGTGCAGGAGATCCCTCTGCCCGACACGAAGTTCGCGGCCACAGCCGAGGAGAAGGCTCTGATACTGTCCACCCTGAAGCTCGAGGAGTTCATCAGGAATTCTTGCTACCATCTAGAGCCGGATGTCCCCAAGAAAAGTACAGTGAACGAACCTGTTATCGATCCCCATTTCCTCTTTCTGCGCAGTATAATACATTGCTTCTCAATTTCAAGCTCACTAGCACTTGATTGATTGAACACGTAATTGGCTGATGAATTAGGATATTGCACCATTGCGTATATATCTTCATGGCCTTTAAATAACGAGTCTCTCATCATCTTTTCTTGTGACAATTATCTGCTGTTGTTTTCATTTTTTGTACAGGTAGAATTTCTACTTTGTTTTGTTAGATTCTATCTGGTTACTTACTGCCCGTTATCTTTTCAGAAAATGACGACAAAGAGATTGAGAGATTTTCTGATAGGAAGCGCAAAACAAGAAACAAACGTGAATCTCTTAAATCATACCTCAAACTAACTCCTGGAAATTTCCCTGAGGAACTGTGGAAAGGTAGTCTTGACTCTTTAATATAGTATTGTGCGTATGTACTTATGCTACGTGACTGCAGAACAATATAGATCCTTGACATTATGTTACAATTCAGATTCTACACGAGCGCAACCAGTCAGTAAAAAGCTTCGGTGGGATAAAGACGCAGGTTTGCTGTTTTTTCACAAACAGTACATAATTTTTCTGTTGCTTCTGTCATGAACATGTATTCATGCTTGAGTTGTGACATCATCTAGGATTTGTTTTAAGTAAATTGCTTTGTTAGCACCATTCTTCTGGCATGTCTATCTGTAGGCTAGAAATTTCTATTCATGCTTTGAGTTGTGACATATTCTAGGATTTGGAAACTGCTTTGTTAGTACCATTCTTTTGGCATGTCTATCTGCAGGCTAGAAATTATTTAGTTGCACATGCATTGATCTCTTACTTGGATCTTGTCTTCCTGTTACTCAGATGACAAGACATTTGAAGTATTTGAGAAGCTTGAAGCACAGCACAAGGCAAGCCATCATTATCTTTTAATTTTTCTTTCAGATTGCTGGAATCAATTTGGAAAGCATTTTTCCCATTGTAGACATATTATTACTAGTTTTAGAGTCTTGGGCTTTGTTTCACATTTTGGAAGTAGTAAGGTTATGCTACCATATTGATAGAGATTTGGTACTTGTAGGCTGGAGAGAACAAGCCCGAAAAGGATGGTGAAGACGAGGATGACGAGGAGGAGGAGGAGGAAGTAGAAGAGGAAGAAAGTTCAGATGACGATTATAATCAGGTGAGTATATTGAAACTTGGGAACTTCATACATTCAACTTGTTCTTTGATGTAGGAAATGGGCGTTGGATGTTGTATAGTTTGGGAGTAATTATGTGATGTATGTGTTTTCTGCCATGTCAACAAGTATGAAATGGATAGACCAGCTATGTACATTTACTGTCTTCCGTATTGTCTTCTCTAGCACTCATACACTCCCATGGTCTCACCTTGTAGAATATTGAGTTTGATGATGATGACGATGACTGGAACCAGGAAGAGGAAGCACGTAAGTTTCCATTTGATGTTCAATTTATATGAGTGCTACCTTCTTTTTCTTCCAAATCAGTGTTGTATACGTTTGCAAACCTGGCTAAAAAAAGTCCTTTTGGTTTACAGAAGAAGACTACTATGAATAATGACTGCTGGACTCTGAAAAGGTTTAGTTTTGTTGGTATTCTTCTTCGTCTGCAACTCATTGAGCAATTTCGATGGGAGTAGTATCTAGTCAGGTGGTTACGGATAAATCTTCTTCCTGACTTCTTTTTGTCAAGGCGTACCAGAAACTAATGACTCTGAATTCTGAATTCTGAATTATGCTGTTGCAAATGTTTCTATTGTGGCTGTACAAGCAGTGATGAATATGCAATCAAATGTAATTCATCTGCCTGGTTTCGTTAACTGGTATAGTTGAGTTCACATGATGAAAAAAAAAGGAGGAAATTGTGCGACTTGATATTCATGTGTGTTTCACGGAGTAAACATTTTTTTAAAAAAAATTCTAGCATGTAGAAGCTCGAATCCAGAATTTAAATATTGATATGTTTGACATGTGTTCTGCTCGAGGCAGGGGATTCACTAATTAAATCCTGTTGTTTTCGCTATCTAAGTAGCATGTGTTCCTACTGCTAAAAGTCTGCTCGTCCTCAGAACTGTTATGATTGGCTCGTTCGATATGTGCTCTGCTATGTTGGTAGTCTAGTTTGTAAATTCAAATCGCTGAAACCAGATAGAGAAGTTCCATTATACTATTGACTAACGGTCTTTGGATGCTACACGTGCTAAGATAATTGCTTGAGTTCAGAGTTGTCTACATCTATGGCATGTCACGTTAGTTATCTGTAACAGAGTAACCCTCATTCAGAATACAATTATCTATCATCAAAGTTTATTTCTTAAGTTCATAAAAAATAGGTCTTCAAATTTAGTGTCGATATTGTCAAACATGCGTTGCTTAGTGCGGTAGAATCAAAAGGAAGTTCATATTTTTGGTTCACCGAAGTACACAACCCTGCGCCATTTGACTCCCCCGACGACTGTGCTCCCCTAGGTTCCCCTTCTTCACCCCTACCGCTGCTCTAGATCAGGAGATGTCCAGCCTCCCAACAGCCACGACGCGTTCATCTACGCCGCCGTGCTCGGCAGTGAGCTACCGTTCGGCCCATCTCATGTCCAGGCAGTGCATGTGAAAGAACATCTCTCCAAAATTATGTTTTTGTGTGTTTGATGACAACATGTGTGATAATCTAATGTGGCTTAGTGTGCAGATATGATCTATATTGTTTTCGTAATCAGAAGAATTAAAAGGGAAGAGTCATTTGTTGAAAAGGAAGAAAACAAGAATTACCAGGCCGGAAATTCCGGCCCCCAAAATTCGGCTAAGGACTTAAGGTCCGGGCTCCCCCCACCTGGAAATTTCAGTCTAGGGGCCGGAAATCCCAGGGGGGGGGGGGGGGGGTATTCCGGCCCCAACTTACACCGGAATTTCCGCCCCTATTACCCCCTTCTTCCCCAAGCTCAAGCTGCTCAATCTCTCCAAGTTCATCCACCATTGTTGAGCCACAAGAATCACTTGATCTCATCCTCCAACCATCTAACGCTCTTGATCTTTGGAGAATCGAAGGAGAAGACCCTGATCTGCATCTTCACCGAAGCGATTTATATTTCCCCTTCATTTTTTTGAGGGTCCCTTTGCTAGTGTTCCATTTGGAAACCCTAGTTGTTGTTGCTTGATTTGTTCTTATTGTTGTTGTGTTGTTACAACTATTGGGAGCATCCAATTCGGTTGTGGATGTGTGCCCCAAGAACCTTGTAAAGGCCCGATTTCTGCATTGAGGAAATCCCTTAGTGGACAAGTGAGCTCGACCTTTTTGCCGTTGCTCACCCGAGAATAGGGTGAGGCCTTCGTGGCGTTGGTTAGCCATTTGTGGCTACCACACCCCTTCAACGTAGACGTACTAACCCTCAAAAGGAAGGAACTACGGGAACCATCCCTTGTGTCTCCGCGTGCTCCACTCTCGGTTACCTCTATCCTTGTATATCTTGACTAGCTATATCTTGCTTAGTTGTATACCTTGTCATCTAGGGAAATTCACATAGTTTCATGTCAAGCCTTAATTGAAAAAGAATTAAAAGTTGGGTAGCACCTATTCACCCCCCTCTAGGTGCGGCATACGATCCTTTCAATTGGTATCAGAGTCTCGGCTCTTATTTTGGGCTTAACCGCCTAAGAGTATGCCAGCCGATGATGTTACAGAAGGGACCGCAAAGCCGGCTTCCATAGAAGATCTCAAGTCTTTGGAAACATCCTTGAGATCCTCCTTGGAAGCTAATATGCAAGATATGAAGAAATATCTTACGGAGCTTATAAAGCCATCGGACCCTCCCGTCATTCCCATCACAAAGGACAAGGACAAGGACTCTTTAGTAGAGGGAGATGTTCGGCCTCACCCTCTACTACAAAGCCCTTGGATGGTGACGACCTAGCCAATGTTAAAATCTCTAGTGCTTCTCCTAGAGTGGTCTTATGTGTGAAAGAGAGCTACAATGTCATTGATTGGTGCTCTCTGGATCCCCAGATCCCTCACCCTCATATAAACAATAGGGGTGATCCACCTAAGCTTAATTTTGAGGATTTAGAGGTGCCAATTTGAATTTTGCTCTCATGTGTGCAATGCCTCCAATGAGCTTTGGAGAATCATTCTTGAGGGGTACAAGCCTTTCAACGCCGACAAATTGAATAGAAAAGAAGTGGTTGATCACCAGCTAAACTCTATCGCCTGGAACATGATTCATCAAGCCGTGGGGACAAAGGACTTGGCTTGTATCCGAAACAACGCCACCACCAAGGAAGCTAGGGATGGGTTGCCCGAAATCTTTGTGGGAAGTGAAAGCATGAAGAGGGACAAGTATAGTACTTTTCAGAACCAAGCCGAAGGGTTCATGAGGTTGCCAAATGAAGATCAACAAGAGATGTATAGAAGGCTCATATCCATTGTCGATGCCTTTCGTAATGTGGGTGCCCAACATATTGATGACTTTTTGTCGCGTCTCTCCTACGCGGACACCAGGGATGATCACACCCTATTTTCTTGTTGGTTAGTGAGCACGAAGGCGTTTTAGACTCAACGCCAACTCAGGATCAATCCCAGGCGGAGCAAGATCATACACAAAGCACACACGATCATTTCTTACCTAGGTTCAGGCCACCCTTCGGCTAATAGCCCTACGTCCTGCTTTGGTGGATTATCTTGTGGATACAAAGTACAATGGAGATGAACTCTCGGCCGATAGGATGCTTTGATCAGCTCCTATACCTCCCGTACCTCCTCCTCTACCTCTCTCGATCTTAGCCTAGACGTTGCCAAGAACACATATCTAGCTCTCTCTCTCTCCGTCCACTCTTCTCTCAACCTCTCACCATTGTCCCAACCCTTACAATTGTCCCAACCTATCCCAGTTGTCCAAACCTTTTACAATAGTCCGAACCCCTCTCCAATGTGAGAATCTATGGCTTATATATCTTCAGGGAAGGTCACAACGGCTTGCCGGGGCACCTCCCAAGAGCGTTCCCGGGCTCAATCGGATGGAGCCACACGAGCGACGCGGAGGTGGGTGGTTGAAGATATCTATGTGTCATGAGTTTGACATCTTATGAGTAAGTGTTGCCTCACTTTCTTGAATGCTAAGGACTACACCTCTTGTTACTTAACTCCGGGTTATCAAGATTTTTCGACATACATGTTTTAACCAAGTATTGCAATGGGGTACCTTCATGCCACCTGTACAAAGGACCAAAGGAGATGTGCATCTCAACTATAGACCATCCATCTTGGGACAACATGAACAACAGACGTTGAGCATCCTCTCGAACTCTCTCTCGCTTTTTTCATACTCTTTTTGTTTATTTTCTGACTCTCTTTTTTCACAACTCTTCTTTTACACAACACTTTTTTCACTCTTCCTATTGAGGACGCTCATTGCTGAAACTTCCACCATGATTAAGCATGACTTCGGTTAGCGGCCCATTGCTCTTCTCTAATAATGCATGCTTACTTGCTTAAATAACCTCTAATTATATCACAAGAGATAGCCATCAACAAAAAAATGATGATCAACGCAGGGTGTAATACCCCAAAAGTGAAATGTTGAAAGACTTCCCCAGTAAACATGGTTACGGTCTAGCTCATTACTCATAATCAGTCAAACCAACAACATGCATACTGGTATTTCCTACCAAACCTTACTTTCTTATGAGCTTTAAATTACACAAAAAGGAAATTTTGAAAAAGGTTTGAGGAAAAACATACACATTATGCTTTGTTGGGGGGATGACCCCCGGTATGCCAAAGGCATGCCAAACCGGATGGTTTAGGCCATCAGGATATCGGTTTAATCATCATACCGGAGCATAAGATAAGAGTTTGGCTGAGTAAGCTATGCCGGTATCCCCAAGAGGGGTATACCGGAACCAGGTAAAGAAGACACCGGGATGCCGGAAAGAAAAGCATGCCGGCGGAATGGTCAAAGATCCTTTTCAGAGCTAGAAGACAAAGATGAGCTAAGCAAAGTAGCTTTAAACGAAGGGCTGACGATAAAGGGAAGGATGACGGTCAAAGAAGCCGGAGGACGTCAGCATCCCTGATTAAAGAGGACTCCGGTGTCATCTATGATTAAAGTAGCTTTGTAAAGTAGTTTGTCTAGTCAAAGATGCCATTAGGGTTTCTTGACCTGTAAGCCATCCTCTCCCCTATATAAGGAGAGGGGGCAGCCTCATTCACGGGCACGCAATAGACGCACGAAGAGAGCTAGGTTTAGAAGAACACCTGTACTGAGAAACTTGTAACCTGATTGAGATCAATAAAGAAGATGATCTAGAGCGAGTTCTTCCTTATGTCTTTCTTCTTCAACCCCTAGCCTTGGCTAAGTTCTTGAGGAAACCATCCGAAAGTTCATCCCGTCTAATCACAAACCCTCCCCCGAATCCTCTTGCGTCCATTCGGCCCCAATCTAAGCCATCCTATGGCATCTGTTTGTTCACCACGACGACAGTTGGCGCCCACCATGGGGCATGAAGTGGCGCTTGCTGGAGTACATATTCGGGCGGGCATCCTCGAGGTCGTCGGCGAGCGGACAGTGTCTGCGCTCGTCCAGCGCTTCTACTCCATCGACTTCATCAACGACAACGCGGGCTGCTTCGCCAACGGCGGCATCTTCCCCAAGAACGGCCGCATCATCGAGTTCGGCAGCCACCGCGTCTGCTTCGGCACCGTCCCTGTGCGCCAGCGCCTCTCGCCGGTGCTGGTGGCACCGGACCCGCCAAGGTGGCTCTGTGCTGGCCGCGCCGCCGGCAGTCGTCGAGGTAATGATGGCTGGCGCAGCCGGCGCGGGCAAGGAGGCTGCGGACGAAGTTGCTCGGTCGTGCGGCTGCGACCCGCGCGGCCAAGCCACCGGCTGGAGCGCGACACCGGCGCACCGGGAGCGTCTTCCGCACCACCGGCAACACCTCTCCAAACGGCGATGAACGTGCGGCAGCGCCCATCGCGCGGAACATCGACCGGCAGCGGCTCGGGCGGAGGCTGGAGGCGCAACGCCGGAAGATGCTCGAGAGCGGCAAGAACGTCGTCGGGCGCAGCGCGAGCTGAACCTAACCGTACGTGAGTATAACGCTGCCCATGGCTTTGCACGTTAGCGCTCATGCTCGCTAGGATACCGGAGAACCGGCTTAAGGCTCGCAATCTAGATCAGGATTTGCGTAAGGAAGTTCTTACCGGCAAGAGTACCTCTGCATCTGCTAGCATCGTAGAGAAACCTAAGTACAGTAGCCCGGATAAAACCATAAAAGCTGCCAAGGCTGCCGTAGATCTGTGTGACTCACTTACCGGAGAGGCTCTGGCAAAACAACAAGAGCGTGTCAGAGAGCTGCTAGATGCTGTCAGAGCGAGCAGAACGCCGAGCGGCTGGCTAAGGCTGAACAAGGCTATGGCCTCAAAATCCGCGCGTTCAAGAAAGAATGCCGGAAGCAAGTCCCATGGGCAGGCCTCGTCCCCCATCCGGACGAGAATAAGAAAAGGACGTGAACGCACAGCGGATGACTGTGTACGATCCGGTCCTTGCCGGTAAACAACAAGCCGGGCAACACGATGCTGGTAGAAAAAGCCAAGGGGCGGATCGAGGCTACGCCAAAGTGAGGCTATGCCGGAAATAATCATGCCGGTAGACACGAAACCGGGCAAAACTATCCGGCTGCAAGGGCAGCGTATGATGATGAGGAGATGCCTCCACCAAGGTACCGGCAGGCGAGGGCCGCGGTACCAGAACATTACGATGAAGCCGATTCAACAAGACTCACCGCTTACCGGAAACCTTTGGGAGAGCGGTTGGGAGAAAGAAATTTGCCGGAACGGGATGCGAGACACCGTGCGGACCGAGTGTACATGTCCGAAATGATTGAGGCGAGAGGGTCCTCCGGGTCCAAAGTGCTTTGGCCCAAGGATCATGAAAGAGCCACCACCGAGTTCGCAACTTTCGGTTGCCCCGTGACACCAAAACATACGATGGCACCACTAAGCGGAAAGAGCGGCTCGCGGATTACGTGACCGCGGTATACGTTGCTTGGTGGCGGAGGTGTCATAGCCGGAGGAGGAAACCGGCGTTGGGCCGTGAGAATCGTGCCAACGTTTACGGTAGGACCGGCAAGAATGCGGCTAAACAACTTGCCGGAACGAAGCATAAATGGCTGGTTGGACTTCGAGGAAGCTTTTGTGAGCAACTTCGGCGGCACCTACGGAAGGCCAAACAGGCCTCAGCAGCTCGCTTTATGCGTGCAGCGCCCGCAAGAAACAGACCGGGATTACCTGACCCGGTGGAACTCCACCAGAAACTCTTGTGAAGGAGTGATAGAAGTGCAAGCCATCGCTTGGTTTAGCCAGGGATGCCGGCGAGGTTCGCCTTTGTGGCAAAGGCTACAGAGGAACATGCCAACAACGTTGGCGGAGATGATGCGAGTGGCGGATAACTATGCGTTGGGAGACCCAATGCAACCGGCGATACAAGCTGAGCCGGAACAATCAAACCCGCCTCGGCGGCAATACGGGATAGCCGGAACAATAAAAGAAGGAAGATTTCCCGGATCGAAGATATGGCTCGCGGCAAGTTGCTGCTGTGCAAGAAAACTCTGATGCCAGCGGCAGCCAGAGGCAAAGAACCGGATCGCAGCCATGGGTAGGTCCTAAGAAACAGTGGGTCGAAAAGAAACCCTGGGGCCAGAAAAAGAACCGGCAAGAACCCGCAAAATACACCATGGAAGCCGCCATGGACCAACCTTGTCGGTGGCACACGCCGAATCCGGCTCACCCGTCGAACCACCTGACAAAAGATTGTACCTGGACCAAGTACTTGATGCAAAAGGGAGCGGTGAAAGACGCCCAGGGACAAGGGAGCAATGCAATGATGCCACCACCACCGGACATGCCGCTCCAGCAACAGCTACCACCACCACCACCGCTTACCGGGGCAAATGCCTTGCCGGTACACCCTCAGCAAAACAGGCAGCGGTATCAGCAAGTCAATCAGGTGGGAGAGGGCCACGGCCAACCGCCTCCACCGGCACCTTTGGGTCGGAATATTTATGAGGATCCAGATGTGTGCTGTGTCGTGTTTGTCACCGAGCCGACAGACAAGCAAAGCCTGCGCCGTCGTTCCATGGAGGTGAACGCGGTGATGCCGCGGTGCCAAAATACATGCTTGTGGTCGAGATCAGGAACTCACATGGTCATACCGGGACCACCCTAAAATCATGCCGAATCCGGGTGGCTACGCTCTCGTGGTGGACCCAATCATGAAGGGGCCAACGACTCGCGTCAAGTTCAGCAAGGTGCTGATAGACAATGGGAGCAGCATAAACATAATGTACAAGCACACCATGCATACGCTGGGCATAACAGAAAACATGCTTCAGCCAACTCATACGACGTTCCATGGAATCGTTCCGGGTTTGTCCTGCGCACCGGTTGGAAAAGTCCGGGTGGATGTGTCATTTGGAGGACGTGACAATTGCCGGGTTGAAAACCTTGAGTTCGAGGTGGTGGACTTAGATAGTCCGTACCATGCATTGCTGGGAAGACCGGCACTGGCGGCCTTCATGGCCTCGACCCACACGGCGTATCTCAAGATGAAGATGCCGGCACCTCGTGGACCCTTGACTGTGGTGGGAAACTACAAAGTCTCGCTGGAAACAACATCTGCCGGATCAAACCTAGCGGAATCGCTGGTGATCGCGGAGGAAAAAAGAAGGATGCAAACCGCAATTGCGCTGGCTCAGTCTTCACAGTTGAGCTTAGCGGCAATGAGTGCAAGTCTGAGCGCTCCAGCGTTCAAACCGACAAAGGAGACAAAGGACATCGTGCTGGACCCGGCTTTCCCTGAGCGTACCGTTCGTATCGGTGCCGGTCTCAGTGAGGCATAGGAAAGCGCGCTCGTCAGCTTCCTCCGTGAGAATCGGAATATCTTTGCCTGGTCTACTGATGACTTGGTAGGTGTTCCGAGGGAGCTGGCTGAGCACTCTCTGAACGTCCGGAAGGATGCCAAGCCGGTGCGACAACCATTGCGCCGGTTCGCTGAAGATAGGAGGAAGATTATTGGAGAAGAGGTGACGAAGATGTTAGTTGCCGGTTTCATTGTGGAAGTCACGCATACGAGTGGCTGGCCAATCCGGTGATGGTCGAAAAGAAGAAAGATGAGAACACGGAGGCAAAAGCTCCAAAGGTGTGGCGCATGTGCATCGACTACACCAACCTCAACAAGGCTTGCCCAAGAGATCCTTTTCCTTTACCGCGGATCGATCAAGTGATTGATTCCACCGCTGGGTGTGAGTTGTTGTCTTTCCTGGATGCGTACTCCGGTTTCCACCAAATCCCCTTGAAAAAGGAAGATCAAATAAAAGCTGCGTTCATTACCCCGCACGGGGCTTACTGCTATATCACTATGCCTTTTGGTTTGCGCAACGCTGGTGCAACGTACCAGTGTTGTATGCTAAAAATGCTTGTTTGATCAAATCGGAAAGAATGTGCAGGTGTATGTGGATGACATCGTGATAAAAACTAAGGTAAAAGATACCCTAATTGACGATATCCAGGCAAACATTCGATAATCTAAGAAGGTTCCGGATGAAACTCAATCCGGCAAAATGTACTTTCGGTGTCCCTGCCGGCAAGCTGCTGGGTTTCCTCGTTTCAAGCCTAGGCATTGAGGTCAATCCGGTAAAGATCCGGGCAATTGAGAGAATGACGATACCGCAAGATCTCAAGGACATTCAAAAGTTTACCGGAAGCTTAGCATCGCTGAGCCGGTTCATAAGCAGGTTAGGAGAAAAGGCCTTGCCGCTCTACGCTTTAATGAGAAAATCCGATAAGTTCGTCTGGACCCCTCAGGCAGACGCGGCGTTTAAGGAACTGAAAACAATGCTGGCCACCGCGCCGATATTGGCTTCGCCGTTGGAAAGAGAGCCGATGTTGCTATACATAGCAGCAACCAACCGGGTCGTGAGTGTTGTTGTGGTAGTAGAAAGAGAAGAGGAAGGAAAAACCGTCCAGAGGCCGGTATACTACACGAGCGAGGTGCTCTCCCTCTCAAAGCAAAACTACCCGCACTTCCGAGAAAATGACCTATGGCGTGTTCATGGCCGCCACGAAGCTCAAGCACTACTTTGAGGAACATCCTATGAAGGTGGTGAGTGAAGCACCCATCTCCGATATCATGTGCAACAAGGACGCTAGCGGCGAGGATTGCGAAATGGGCAATACGAGATATCACCGTACGTACCGGTGTATGAAAGAAGAGACGCCATCAAATCGCAAGCTTTAGCTGATTTTTTGGTCGATTGGGCGGAAATGCGGTACAAGCCCCGGATCAAAGAATGGAATACTTGGAAGATGCACTTTGACGGATCCAAGCTCAAGGAGGGTCTCGGTGCCGGTGTAGTCCTAACTTCACCAAGGGAGATCATCTCCGGTATGTTTTACAAGTGCACTTCAGGGCATCAAACAATGTCGCTGAATATGAGGCTTTGATCCATGGGCTTAAGGTCGCAAAAGAAATCGGTGCACACCGGATCATTTGCTATGGAGATTCAGATCTTGTGGTACAGCAGTGTTCCGGAGATTGGGACGCAAAAGATGCCAACATGGCCTCGTACCGGTTTCACGTACAAAAGATTGCCGGCTTCTTCGAAGGGTGTAAATTTCACCATGTATCGCGTGCAGAAAATGAAGCTGCGGATGCTTTGTCCAAGCTGGGCTCGTCCAGGCAAGAAATTCCTCCCGGAATAGCCTTGGCACACTTGAGAGTACCATCAATCAAGCCGAGTCCGGAGTCGGAATCAATTTTTGTACCGGAGTCACACATTGTACCAATGGATATCGACGAAGGAAACCCGGGGACTGTTCCGGTAAACTCGGGGACTGTTCCGGTAAGATCGACCGTTGCTGCGCCGGTACCGGAAGAAACAATGGTGGTGGACAACATGTACATAGACATACCGGTGTTCCTAGTTCGGGAGACACCATCATGGGTTAAACCTATTAAGGAATTCCTAGTCAACGGCACCTTGCCGGTTGACGAAAATGAATCAAGGAGGATCCAAAGGAGGTCCAAGGCTTACACCATCATCAATGGCGAGATGTACAAGAGAAGTGTTACCGGTGTCCTCCAAAGATGTGTGGAACCGGAAGAAGGAAAGGAAATGCTCGAGGAGATTCACCGAGGAGAATGTGGACATCACGCTTCCTCAAGAGCGGCGGTAGCAAAGGTGTTCCGGCATGGGTTCTATTGGCCAATGGCTTTGGAAAACGCGGAGGATATGGTAAGAAGATGCAACGGGTGCCAGAGGTACGCCAAGCAAAATCATACCCCAGCCTCCGGCTTGAAAACAATACCATTGACTTGGCCGTTTGCAGTTTGGTGCCTAGACATGGTTGGCCCATTCAAAACAGCAAGGGGAAACATGACCCACATCTTGGTTATGGTGGACAAATTCACCAAGTGGCTAGAAGTCAAACCCATCGCAAAGTGTGATGGGCGCACAGCGGTTAAATTCTTAAAAGATGTCATTTTGCGGTATGGATACCCACACAGCATTATCACTGACAATGGCACAAACTTTGCCCAAGGTGAGTTCAAAAGATTTTGTGAGGACAATAATATCCGGTTGGATTTGTGCTCAGTCGCACACCCACAAGGCAATGGCCAAGTGGAAAGAACAAACGCTTTGGTGCTCTCCGGTATCAAACCGAGACTCATCGATGCGGTGGAAAAATCGCCGGGGTGTTGGCTCGATGAGCTACCATCAGTGTTGTGGAGCATAAGAACTACTCCAAACCGGTCTACCGGATACACTCCATTTTTCATGGTTTACGGAGCGAGAAGCGGTCATACCAACCGACATTCTCCATGATTCACCAAGGGTGCAACTCTATAACGAAGAAGAGGTAAAGGAGGCCCGAGAAAACGATGTGGACTTGCTAGAAGAAGCAAGAGAGCTGGCCTTGGCAAGAACAGCCATTTACCAGCAGAACCTCAGACGCTATCACAGCCGGAAGGTTAACCCGAGAGTGTTCCGGGAAGGAGACCTGGTGCTACGCCTAGTGCGGCGCACGCGAGGGCAGGCACAAGCTTTCCCCGCCGTGGGAAGGGCCTTTCATTGTGAGCAAGGCTCTCCACAACGATGCCTACTACCTGATTGATGCACGGGAATGGAAGAAAGGAAAGGCGGACAGAGTCCGGAGAGGAGACCAAGCGTCCGTGGAATGTAGCTCTGTTGCGTCCTTTCTACTCTTGAAGTTGTGGTGTAAGAAGTTCCTTTTTGTACCTTATTTGCTATGAATAAAAGATGTCGGAACCTCGAATAAATCTCGGGGACTACCCCACTAGGATTGCATGAAACTTGTCTATTTTTTTCAGTTTACCGGTTGCTTATTGAACGTTTTTTCTTTCCGGTTTAGTAGTGTGCTAAACCCTACCGGAGTCTTCGACTCTGCTGCTATCCGCAACCCGGCTTCATGGCAAGCAAGATAAACCTGTAGGGGATAAGCACATGAACTGCGGAGAGGAGGAGCGGAAAAGAACAATCCGGAAAGTTTAACTAACCCCGGTTATACCGGTTTTTTGCAAAAAATTCGAGTTATTTCTAAGTTCAAGAAAATGCTTGCTTGGTAAAAGAACTTTGTGCTCATACGCCAAGAACGCCCAGAGAAGGTAGGCAGAGCCAAAGCGAAAGAGCCAAGTGTGCATCGAATTAAATGCGGAAACAACTTCGGAATCATTGCAGTGCAAAACCAAAATCAAACCGATAAGCAAGATGCTAAGTCACAAACAAACATAACTTAATAAGTTACCGGTGTGCAAGACACCGGCATAAGTTGTACCACAGCCAAAATAGAGCTTAAGTTTTATCGTACATCATAAACCCCGGCATACCGGGGTAGAATTTAACGGGCATTGTTTGAGAACAACAGGACAAGCATATTACAGGCATCATTCAAGCATAAGTCAAACAGCAGGGGCTTCAGGGGGAGCAGCGCCGGCCTCAGGAGCTTCCGGTGGCGCGTCCTCGGCGTCTTCATCTTCGCCTCCGTCTTCTTCTTCCTCATCGCTGAGGTAGTCCTTGACGTCTTCAGGAGGGGGGATGAAGGTGCGCATTTCAGCATACTCCGCGATGTGGTACGCGCGGTCTTGCCGCTTAGCGGTAAGGACCGGGTCCAAATCGGTAGGAGCTCCTTCGTGCACGCCAACGAGGGCATCCGGATCCAGCTCCGGGTACCGAGGAGCAGGCAACGCGAAGCGCTGAGTCCGCTCCGGCACGGGCAGCGGAACACCGCCACTCCCGGATCCTTCGTCGGCACCTTTCGGGCGGTCGCCGATGAGGGAGAAGGTGTCCGGCACCACTTCTCCGAGCCGAGAGAGTCCCGAAGAGCTGGGCGGCCACCTCCGGAATGTCGCGAGACGTTCCGGTCCACGCAGCGCATGTGGGCGACCCGCGAGCTCAGCGCAACCAGGTGTTCGTAGGGATCCCAGGCAGCGGCCAAATCCGTACGCCCTTGGGAAACCCGGTGCTCTTCGACCTTCTTCACAGCATGCGCCTGGGAGTCCGGAAAGAGCCCTGCAAGTCAACGAAAAGAAGCTAAGTGCATGTTACCGGAACAAATAAGCTTATAAGCAGAAACCGGAAAAGGGAAAAGAAAAACATACGAAGGGCGAGCGCGTCAGTCCGCGTGACCAGAAGGTCGTACTCCTTCTGCTCCGCCTCCAGCCGCGCCACCTTGTCCTCAGCTGCCTTCTGTGCCTTGGCGGCCTCCTCCGCGGCTGCTTTGTGCGCCTTGGCGGCCTTGCCCTCGGCTCCTTTCAGCGCTTTGGTGGCCTCCTCCAGCTCGGCCTGCAGCACCACAGTGGCGTTGCCGGCATCCTCCAACGCCTCATTGAGCCTAGCCTCTGCAGCAGCTTCAGTGGCCTTCAGTGCCTTAGCATGGTCAAGACCAAGCTGGACATACTGACGCTTAAGCTCCCCATAGCGGGTCTCCTGGGCGCTTAGCTCCTCCTGGTGCTTCAGGACAAGTTTGTCCTTCTCAGCTAAAAATCGGAAAGCAAATGTTAGCAAAATTGCACTCATACAATGCAGAGAAAGCAGGTTAACCGGAAAGCAAAAAGGATACCTTGGAGCGCGGCAACCTGGACCCTGAGGGCCTCAAGGGAGGCTTCCGGAATAGCTGTTATGCGAAAAGCTAGTAAATAACAAAGAAAGAAGAAAAGTTTTCGGTAAAAAGATGCCGGAAGAAGAGAAAGAAAACAAACCTTGGCAGTGGCTGTGGGCCTCGGCAAGATCCCGGTGCTCCCACAGAAGCTCCTCGAAGAGCTGCTTCCGGGCGTCAGCGGTGCTCTATTCAAAGGAAGATAACTGTGAGAAAGGAAAAAGCAGAAGATCTTAACCCGAAACTCGGGGACTGGCTATGCCGGTTTCGCGCGTTTCTAGTTAAGTTTCGCGCTAAGAGCAAAGATCTTAACCCGAAACTCGGGGACTGGCTATGCCGGTTTCGCGCGTTTCTAGTTAAGTTTCGCGCTAAGAGCAAAGATCTTAACCCGAAACTCGGGGACTGGCTATGCCGGTTTCGCGCGTTTCTAGTTAAGTTTCGCACTAAGAGCTGCGCTCTCAACACGAAACTCGGGGACTGGGAGGATAGACAAGATCCGGAAGGAAACAAACCGGCATCAGCAAGATTTACAAGAAGATTGGAGAAACTTACCACGACATTGCTGGTGGCATCGTACCAGGCACCGTCGAACTCCTTCACGGCTCGCTTGAGCCGCATAAAGTGTTCTTCGGTGGACCGCGGCCCAGCTGGATCCGGCGCCGGAAGGCGGTCCTTCCCCAAGCCCTTCGTGGAGGTGGAGATGTTCGCGGCGTTCCATTTCTCGGCGTAGGGGAGAAGGTGCCCCAGCTCCTTGCCCTCACGCTTGAGCTCAACAATCTGGCCGAGGAGGCCGGACGGTTTCTCCGAGACCGCGGCGGCGGCAGGCCCGACGTGCAGCACCAAGGACCGCGAGCCGCTGAGCGCCTCCACAGCCTTTCCGCGAGACGCCCCCGGCTTGAGGAACTTAGTGGTCTTGGGGGCTGCCAGCGGCGGCATCGGCGTAGTCGCGGGAGGTCCCTGGCTCGGCGGAGGTGTGGGCGTCGCCTCAGGAACATGAGTTTCCGGCGGCGGCGTTGGAGTGGCATCAGGTTGCTCAGGAGCTGGAGCTTCTGGCGCTGACGTGGAGGTTGCCGGCACGGAAGTTTCCGGCACGGCCTTGGAGGGGGAAGAGTGTGAACTCTTCTTCTTCTTCTTCTTTTCTTTCTGGACGGGAGGAACCAAAGGTTCCGCCCGCCCGGCAGCTTCTTCCTCGGCGCCGGTGTTGCTGGCGCCGGTGTCTTGGGTTTCTGGAGGGAAGGTAAGATCCTCCTCCGCGCGGTGGTCAGGAGATTTAGGGGCCGCGCGCCCCGAACTTGTAGTGCCCCCCAGAGGGGAGGCAGAGGTGTTGCCGGCACCAGATGGTGTCGGGCTTGAGTGAGGAGGAGGAGATGAGGTCCTCGCGGAGCCGGCAGAGCCCTCAGGCCTGGGGCCAAGCTTGAGCGCAGGGCTGAAAAAGGAAAAAAGAAAGGATTGGAAAAAAGCAACCGGAAAAGAACTTGGCAAAAGACGAGATGAGCAAAAGAACGGTGCTTTACCCGGAGGAGGTGGGCATCGGCTTGCCCTTGTAGCGCCTCGTGCCTACTTGCTTCCCCCCGAAGGACTCAGTCCGGAAGCGCTTGGCGAGGAGGCGGTTGGCTTGAGCCGGCATCCGTCGCCGGAGCCTTCTTCTTCTTGCTCCCGCCGGTGAGTTTGTCCAGGAACTCCTGGCCAACCTCGGCCTGCAGCGGGGTGACGTGCTCATGGACCTGCGGGTTGGTGTTGGCTGAGGGAAGATCTACAGAGGAACAATAACGGTGAAACATAAGAGATCAAAAAGAAAAGCTACCTCAAGCAAGGTCAATTCGTCAGACGAACCCGCTGGTTCCGGCGGAGACTTGCCGAGGCGCGCCGCTGGGGTCCTGCCCATCTTCAGGTCCCGCCAATGAATGACGGGGTCGGGGTCAAATTTGTCGAGACCGCGCTTCCGGCAAGGGCCTCGTCGGTCAGACTCGATGCCGGGGAAACGGTCCTTGGCCTGAAAGAACAAGAAAGATAAAAAGGGGTTAGTCACAGTGCAAAAGTTACCGGTACGCCGACCCGAGTTGCGTAACTTCTTACATCTTGGGTCGGGGGGTTAGTCGAACTAAGAGGCTGAAGACCCCATTCCCAATCCTCCGGCATGGCGGTCTGACAGATCTGGCCGGCCTTGAGGACAATGTCTTTCTTGCTGAGGGGGATTCCGGTGATCTTGGTAGGATCACCGGGACCATACATCTCGCTCATTTTGTGCTGGCGGCGCTTAAGAGGAAGCACCCGGCGCGAGATAAAAGTGCGGATAATGTCATCAGAGCAGATGTCGGTGTCCTTCATTAGCTGCCTCATGAAGCGTATAATCCGTTTGGTCTCTATATGAGACTCCTTCGGATTGTAGCTCCAGTTGGCCCTCGTGGGTGGCGCCGGATTGAAAGGCGGCAGGTCGATGAGGTCCGCGGCGCCGTTGTTCTTCACGTAGAAGAAGGTCCCTTGCCATAGCCGGCATGACTCGAGACCGGAGAACTTGAAGAAAGGGCTCCCTTGACGGGAGCCGATGATGCAAGACCCGCATTGAACGGGGGGTTTGGGTTTAGGAATGTCCTTGCCCTGAACGGAGTTAATCCGAAGAGCAAAGAAGCGGGCAAACGTCTCACGAGTGGGACGAATGCCGATATAAGCCTCCATGAAGGTGGCATAGCAAGAGAGGTAGAAGACGGCGTTGCCGGGAAGATGGTGAGGTTGGAGTTGGTAAAAATCAAGGAAACTCCGGAAGAAAGGAGAGGCGGGAAGGCCGAAGCCGCGCTCAAAGTGAGCGAGAAAGACAACGCGTTCGCCGGGCTGAACCACCGGCTCAATCTCATCACCAGGAAGCCGGCAGGTTACCCCTTCCGGAATCCTCCGGGACCGGTAGAGCCAGTCGATCTCGTATTGGCTAACGTTGGAGCCCATCCAGGCCCCGCGGGTGATACCGGAAGAATCCGTGCCGGAAGCTTCGCTAGAACCACCGGATTCATGATTTCTACCGGAGTCAGTGTCCATCTGGGCGAGATAGGCGGACAATCCGTCGGAGGATCCGCTACGCCGGCTGACGGAGGAAGAAGCAGAAGAAGAAGTAGAGGAAGATTCCCCGCTAGACATACAATTTGGTGTAGAGAAACAAGAATCCCAAGAACTACCCCCGTGCGAAGATCTACGAAACAGAGAAAAAGAAGCAGAAAAGAAGAAGTAAATATGCAACCAACTCAAGATCTGAAGAGCAAGCAAAAAAAAAGGGTAAATCCAGATTAAGCCTAACCTGAGGCGGCGGAGTTGCTGAGGAAGAGGTTCGCCGGAGGAATGACGAGCCAAGGGCCGGCGAGGGAGTCCGTCGGTGGCGAGGTGAAGAAGAGCTCAAAGAAGCACCAATGCCGCATCGGGGCAGAAGCGCTGCGGGAGTTCTTCACGCGGTGAAGTCCGGCGACGTCCGGCGAAGCAGTATTGAAGATTCACTGGGCGGCGGAGCTCAGGCGGCGAAACGGAGCGGCGGAGGCGCAGAGGGCAGGAGCACTGTGCGCGAGGAAGTGGAGAATGCGAGAAGAAGAGAAGGGGGAGCGGTTTGCCCTTATAAAGGAAGAGAGAGAAGTGGGCCGAAAACCGCTGGACCGCGGCGGTTCGGTCCGTGGGCCGCGACGGTTCGCTCCACGGGCCGCCACGTGGCGCGGCAATACACGCGCAACAGCGAAAAGCCACAGGGAGGTACATACGGATCCAGAGAGGTGATTGGGATCCGCTGTGGAGCAGTTAATGCGCGCGCGGAAGCCGAAGGGAAGTGACCCCTGACACTAGCGCGTCAGTCACAGTGCGCATGTCACTGACAGGCGTGGGACCCAATATATTCTCGACTTCGCCGAGGAGGCGTTTAATGACTAACATACCGGTGAATAAGATGCCGGGAAATGCCTTGAAAAGCAGATAAAACATAAGCCTAAGCAAAGATGCCGGATCTAAGCTGAGAGCCGGAAAAATTCAACCGGTATCCAAGGACATAAGAACCTGGCATGGTCTGTTGGATAGAATCCGCCAGACTATACCAGCTTCGGGGACTAATGTTGGGGGGATGACCCCCGGTATGCCAAAGGCATGCCAAACCGGATGGTTTAGGCCATCAGGATACCGGTTTAATCATCATACCGGAGCATAAGATAAGAGTTTGGCTGAGTAAGCTATGCCGGTATCCCCAAGAGGGGTATACCGGAACCGAGTAAAGAAGACACCGGGATGCCGGAAAGAAAAGCATGCCGGCGGAATGGTCAAAGATCCTTTTCGAGCTAGAAGAAAAAGATGAGCTAAGCAAAGTAGCTTTAAACGAAGGGTCGACGATAAAGGGAAGGATGACGGTCAAAGAAGCCGGAGGACGTCGGCATCCCCGATTAAAGAGGACTCCGGTGTCATCTATGATTAAAGTATCTTTGTAAAGTAGTTTGTCTAGTCAAAGATGCCATTAGGGTTTCTTGCCCTGTAAGCCATCCTCTCCCCTATATAAGGAGAGGGGGCAGCCTCATTCACGGGCACGCAATAGACGCACGAAGAGAGCTAGGTTTAGAAGAACACCTGTACTGAGAAACTTGTAACCTGATTGAGATCAATAAAGAAGATGATCTAGAGCGAGTTCTTCCTTATGTCTTTCTTCTTCAACCCCTAGCCTTGGCTAAGTTCTTGAGGAAACCATCCGGAAGTTCATCCCGTCTAATCACAAACCCTCCCCCGAATCCTCTTGCGTCCATTCGGCCCCAACCTAAGCCATCCTATGGCATCTGTTTGTTCACCACGACGACATGCTTGGAATAGCAAGTGCTATATATGTAGGTATGATAGACATTGGATTTGAGTTGAGCTTGGAAACAAGTCTATGCTTGTGTAAGAATTGAAATCTTTTGGCTAGCAAAAGTCTAAAAGCATGCAATAGTATCCAATGGCTATTCATTCAATAATACTTAAAATTTAAAATCTATGTATACTAGCAAGAACTATCACTAAATAAGGCACATAACAAATCATCACTCAATAGAGCATGTGAAACTAGAAATACAATGCACAAAATAAATTTCAGCTTTCAGGCATTCCTCCTTTTCTTTTATAAGGATGCAACTTATTTAACTTTGAAAATTCAGGAGTTTTTAAATGAATCCAGTGGGGTGTCATGGGCATCCCCAAGCTTATGATCTTCATCATACTTGAATCATCTTAGTGTGATATTCCTCCATTCCCTGTGAAAAAACTTTAACACAAACTTCTCTGCCCATTCTTTTCTATGGGTGACGTTAGAGTACAAATAAATCATGCTTGCTGCTATTTTACTCAGGAATAAAATTATATCTTCATGAAACAGAGATCACATAATGTTCTATTAATTCTAGAATATCAAATGTTTCAATTAAAAATCATTTTGATACTCAAAATAATGGAGCTAACAAAGTAAGGCAGAATCTGTCCAAAAAATTTGCTACAAAAAAACTGAATTTTTAGTACAACTTAAACACATCAAAAAATTAAGCCAATTTACGTGATAATAGAGGATGAAAAGTTCCAGCTACTTATTTATTATCAAGATTTTAGCAGGCACCAGTAAGGAGACAAAAATCATGCACTAAAAAGTGCAGCGCAGAAATCAGCAACTCCATATCATGTTTGCAACTTTAAACATCCAAACGGGTAAAAACTTGATACTTTATTTAAAAACCAGAGAGTAAACTAAAATAAAACTAACATTCTACAGAAAGCATGCAACAATAAAAACCACAAATAAAAACATCTAGGGTTGCCTCCCGTAAAGGGCTTTCTTTATAGCCATATAGCTAGGCTTACTTACTTGATTGTAGGAGCAATGATCTTGTAGGAGTGATGCTTCTTGATTATCTCCTTATAATTATTATAAATAATGTATGAAAACAAGATACCAGGGTCCCATGGTGTGATCATACCAATAAATATATTTAACACTTCAAATTAGCACACAACATGAAACATGCAACAAGTAGTAGCGAAGTCTAACTTTCTTCCTATGCATTGGTATTTTATATACGAATGAATCACATCCAATAAAAGTATACCAAAGCATATATAGAGTATACCAAAGCATATATACAGTAGGTAAATGCATTTTATAATTATCATTAGTATATAGAGGGTGCTTATATCCTCCTCTTTCATAATAATTGCATTTACTTGAAGGAAAGTCAATAGTGCAACTATTTGAATCATGAATCTTAGAGAATTATGGCATATAAAGAGGACCATTAAACTTATTGAGGGATTCATGATCATGCTTTCCTATTTCAAAATAATTATTAGTACCACTTCTAATCATGATATCATGGCTGCAAGAAGATTTCTCATATGCATAAGGTAGTTGTAAACCATACAAGTATTTCTCAACATAAGCATATTGCTCCTCTACTGTGTAAATAGGAGATTTTAATAATAACATGGGATTCTCATGTATGAGAGCACTATCACAAACAACAATTTTATCATTTCCATCCTCACATAACATATTATCTTCTAAGCATGGAGGATTCTGAAGCAAAAATAAACTATCATCTAGAGCATAATCACTTTTAGAGTTATTATCACATGTGGGTGATGAAGGTGGAAAATCTCACTCTTCCCCAAGCTTAGATGGAACTATGGCCTTTTCATTTTCTTCTTCATGTAATAAGCTAATGTCTTCTTGAGTTATGTGATTTCTCTTATTATATTCAAGAACATAGATATTATCAGAAAATCGCCTATGCAATGATTTAGGATAGTAGACACATTAAAATCACAATCATGACTCTCACCAGTTGTTTTATAGATATAATTAAGAAAATTATTTAATTCAAAGGCTACCATAAAGATCACAAATTGTTCTATTTATTCCATACCATGAACATACTATAAGTATTATAGGAGGCAATTGTATGTTGTTCATGGGATCTACATTGGAAGTCAAAGTGTTCACCACAGCAGAATTCAAAAGACCTTTCATAATGTGCAAGCAACTCACCAGCAGCTTTATTTAGAAGTCTTAAGAAACTTTTTAGTTGTTTACCTTCACAGGATTCTCTATATTTCATAAATTTCATAGCATTTTCATATTCTTCTTTCAAAGTGACATTTTTATATTGACTAGTAGCCATACAATGAATATTTTTTATATTTTCCATTTTTTATTTTTATGGTTTTCCAATTTTTATGAAAAAGAACTAACTAGTAAAAACTAAAAACAAGCAAACAAAGACTAAAAACAAGACAAATAAAGTACAATGCAAAATCTAAAAGAGATAAGAGAGCTCATAGTGATGTTACCTCCGCAAGCTTTGGTGAGACAAGGTGCCAGAAAATGTCTTCAGTCGTCGTGGGAGTTGCTTGGAGCTTCTCACGTAGAAACCACTACAATGTAATTCTTCTTCGATCCCCGACAATGGCACCAGAAAATACTCTTGATGACGGCTACTAGCAATGCCAAAAAGATCTTGGTACGTTGGGACTCCAAGTGCAGAGTGTTGTATCAGCAGAGTATCTTCCCCACAAGGGTGACTCGAGGGTTTATATCGAACTCTCGAGGAACTGGACAAGAAATTATTCTCTTGTCTCTTCTTCTAGCAATCCTGCAAATAAAATAAATGTCTTGTGTACCCAACTCCACCGTGTGGTTGTCAAGCACAAGGTTTCGCGTAAGTGAGTAATCCAAGTAGAAATAAAACAAGTAAAAACTAAACTAGATAAAATAACGTAACTAAGTAAAAACTGTAAAGAGGTTGATTGTTTTTGGTGTTTTTGACACAGAAAAGAAAAGTAAATATTTTTTATTTTCGGACTAAAATAGTGCAGAAAATAGAAAACAAGGTAAAAGCAATCTAAATGTGTTTCTTATGATAAAAAATGGACCGGGGTTCATGGGTTCACTTGACTACTCTCTCTTAAAGTTGTGGTGGATAAAAAACAATTCATCAATTAGATATGAAGGTGCAGATAATAGTATATGTAAGATCATAATTAATATGGGCATCGTGTCCTAACATAGAGATGATGCTACACATCTCTCTTATACTCCATAAGAAAGAAACTTCATCAATCTTGTATTAAGAATTAACAGAGCATAGCAATAAGTACTTTGACATGAAGTTTAAATATCAAATATGCTACCTTGAATAAAGAAGATCACCACGACTATCACATGATAAACATAGCACATGCATTCTCTTTATCCCTAGTGAGGTAGCAAACTAAAGGCAAAGCCATAATATATCTTGAACATAATGTCACTATCAAATCACTATAACCATGCTACTCCATCGAATACACACATCACCCCACACACGCTCTTGCACATATGTTTGATCAGAACAAATACTTAATAACATGGTACATAATATACATCTATCAATACACCTCACCATATAATATGATCAGATCTCATAAAACAATATCATAGAATAAGGATCCACCACATAAATATTACAAATATGGTCATAATCATGATAGGCGGCTCATATGGCACTACGAACTATGAAGAACATGAGAGAAATAGATCAAGCTACTGCCACAAACCCATAGTACAAAGGTGGACTACTCCCTCTTGGTCATGGTGATGATGATGAAGACGTTGGAGAAGGTGGACATCCGTCTGGCGGTGACCCCGACGGAGTTTCCCCCTCCAATCTTCTCTACTGCAGTCTCCATTTTTGTGTTTCTGTGTTTGTGTGGCGCTCTCCTCCCGAGAACTCTTCGGGGTCATATATATAGTCGTTTTTAGGGAAAAATACGTCGGTTCACGAAAGAATCAGGGCAAACGGACGATCAACGGCTGAAAGAGGGGGGGTGGTGCACCCTGACTTCCTGGCCGCACCACCTGGGCTCTTTCGGCCCTCAGGCCTCTCCAGGTGAGCTTCCAGGGTCCAGGGTGCTTCTCCCGATGATAAAGTGATGCTCCAAAAATCTCAGATCAATTTGACTCCGTATAGGTCTCTGAAAGTGAAAAATACACAAAATAGGGGTTTTCATGTTCTGCAGTGTTATAACTCAAATAAAGGGGATCATTGGTAAATCCCCATAAATCAATGAAAAAACATGTGGAAATATGTGGAAATTCAATATGATAAAGGACAAAGTTCATGTATGCATTTTACATGCATCAGGGTCCTCGGGCGACACGGCACCAAGGGACCTTATTCATGATGACGGAGATTTTATGTAACCAAGGGGCCATTTCCACCCTCTATAACATTTTAAAAAGAATCCATAACATTTATGCTATTTACTTATAGTTTTAGTATGATACTCCCTCCGTCCACAAATAAGTGTACATGCGGGTTTTTAAGATACATTATGAAATGGAGTGAAAAATACATTGGAAAGATGCAAACCAACATTTTACTCATCTTTAATTTTTCACCTCCAATAAGTTAAGTGCATGTAGAAAATGAGGAGAACGTGTGTTAAATATTATTGGGTTTGATTTCCGTGCGATGAGAGAAAAGAAATTTTTGCTACTTTAAAGTGCATTGGAAAAATAGAAGTACACTCTTTTGTGGATAAATTTTGGAGATAAACAACCACTTATTTGAGGATGGGTGGAGTAGGTGTTTTTGGGTCTCATAGCAATCTCTATCAAACTCCATCACTTGGTCATACACAAAGGTTTTAAAAAGTATTAGTATTTCATATGGAAATATAATACTAAAGCAATAGAAAATTCAATAATCCTTACATTTGATAGACTCATGTCTTTGAAATCTCAGTGAAGACATTTAAAAGTAATAAATTATTAATTTCCATTATATATTTCTAATAATAGCACCTTTATACATGTGTGTATAACATATGTACCTGTAGAATTAATCACATGAAAATATTATGGGAATAACTGATTCGTAACCCATGTAAAAGCTGAATAGAAGAGTAGACATATCTGGGACTAAGTTAATAAGAAGATAAAATATACGGTCTCTAAACATACATGTATGATGGGGACAAGAATAATTATTGCGAATAGAAAGAAAGTTGCTTGCGGGATGGTATAATTACGTGATTGTGTCTTTTCTCTCAACTAATAAATACTCACAACATCGGAAAGGCGAGAGCCGACGTTGTTCTACATATTTGGGAAGGCTAGACATAAAATGGTGCCATCGATAAAAGTGATTCTTAAATTTTGGAGTACTGCTTTTAGGTAAGAGAAGTCAGAATAGACACATGATAAGTCACGGTTTGGACCATCCAACAGTTAGACCTAAAAAATAGAAGTTATGTTAATGAGAGTACACACACAAAATCTTGCGCTGGGGTCCCTACCATGTGGGGGCCTAGGGCGAGAGCCCCTCTGCCTATGGGCCAGCCCTGAGGCGGTGGTTGTTGGAATGTCGATCGGGATCAACTATGGGAAGATCGCCAACAACCTGCCTTCCCCGTCCCGAGTTTCATGGATGGTCCAGTCGATGCAGGTGTCCAAGGTGAAACTCTACGACGCGGATCACAGCATCCTGACGGTGTTTCATGGCTCCAGCCTCGAGCTCATCATCGGTGCCGGCAATGAGAAACTATCGACGATGATTGATATGTCGACCGTGCATGCATGGGTCCAGGACCACGTCCTACCGTACCTCTCTTGCATGGGCATGCGGATCACCTACATCACCGCCGGGAACGAGGTGTTCAAGGGAAACGACGCCGCACTCAAGGACAACCTTGCAGCCGACCATCAAGTCCGTCTACGGGGCCCTCGCCGCCCTGGGGCTACAGGGCAGGTGAACGTCACCACCGCGCTCTCGCTGGACATCACGGGCAGCTCCTACCCTCCCTCGGTCGGCGCGTTCCGGACCACTTGTCTATCACATGTAAGGATTATTGAATTTTCTATTGCATTAGTATTTTATTTTTCATATGAAGTACTAATAATTTTTAAAACCTTTGTGTATGACCAAGTGATGGAGTTTATAGAGATTGTTCTGAGATCCAAAAACACTTACCATACTAAAACTATAAGTAAATAACATAAATATTATAGAAACTTTTAAAAATATTATAGAGGGGGGAGGGGGGCAATGGCCCCTTTCTTAAATAAAATATCCACCCTCAAGATATGTGGATCGTCCCTGCTTATTTATGGATGGAGGGAGTAAAAAAAAGAATATTAGGTGGCCGAAGCTATTTAATGTCATAAATCTTTGTGAGATGATGCTATCGTATTTTACCAGGCTCAGTTCCGCCACCGATGATACATGAATCTGACATGCACTGAAATGGTTCTCGTCTTGTGCAGGTGGTTCACTTGTTTGCCCTCATCGCCATTGCATCTATCACTGTCATGTTATCCTGATAGTATGTATTGTTGACCACTATCGCTGTAAAGCGGATGAAGATGTTGAGCTAGAGCATCCCTTCCAAGTAGGGATTCCACGAGTAGATCAGAAGGGAACTGACTGAAACCTTCGTACGAGGATTTCTTTTTCCGAAACAGGGGAAGAAGCGCCACGTTTTCGAGAATGGCTTGGAAGAGGATGCATCATCAAAATATCCAATGCAGATAGTCATCAAGTTATTTCTCGAGTATGGTATTGGTAGGCAAACATCATTGGTATTGGATGTATAGTTAGGTTGTAAAATCAGCTCCGCTGATTTCCGGTTGCAGAAGGGCGATCCCTTTTCCTTTCTTTAGCAAATGATGAATATGAAGTCCGGGTGTACTGTTGACCGATATTTATTACTTCTCGCCAAGATGTTTGTGATCATCAGACATACACAGCTAACCCTGCAATTACTGTGAAGTTAGCTCCATGCTGACGATGAAATACAACTAGCTGTGGACATACGTTCAGTGATACTTTGGGTATGCCTTCTGTTAGGCTAGCCATAGTGCTAGTATCATAGCTAGTATCATGCACATTAGTCCCACAAAAATGCTGATGTGGCAGCTAATTAAGGAGGAGAGAGGAGATTAGAGTATCATAGGTAGATACCGTATCATAGCGCAAATAACGAGAAAAATTAATGCTAAACAAATCTTGTACACAAATTTTTTATTGAGATTCTAAAAAACAATAAATATAGCATGATTATGATACTACTTGATGATACTACCCACTATAGAGGTAGTATCATGTAGTAGTATCATATGCTACTACTACATGATACTTACCACTATGACCAGCCTTAAGCTATTATAACATCAGAGTGTTCGCATCATTATGAATACTCACATTGGAAATTCAAAAACTATATGTATAGGCTTCGCTTGCAGGTACTTGCGGGATATGATAATATTGGAGTATACTTTAATAAACTAACTACTGGTCAAGGTTTACCGTGAAAATATCCAATCAAATCAAAGGGCGTACTGTTTTTAGAACAAAAAGGGTGATACTTTCATTTCCTTTGGAGTTCAACGAAAAACAACAATTTCTTTACCAGTGACATCCAAGATAAACTTGCTATAGGGCTATGCTATCTTATGGGTGACCGTGTCCCGGATGAAATTTTGATAGCTGTCTTGCTGTTGGAACCATGCTTGGTTGGAACGGAGGAGAGAAGAAGCGGAGAGGGAGGAGCACCACCGCCTGCACAAGAGGAAGAATAGCACCAGCTCCAACCCTGCATCCACCGCTGGCCGGACCACTGGCCGGTGCTGTCCACGGCCGCCTCACCGCACCGCCCAATTAAAGCTCCTCCCGCGTCGGTCCTTCGCCGCCCTAAGCGTTCCATCTGAGCCCCGCCGCTTCCTCCACCTCCGGTGCCTACGCATCCGTACCCCCTCCTCTAAGTTTATTGCTCGCTAGCAGCAAGCTCTAGGCTCACTGTCGCCTTCTTCGCCGAGGTCAGCCCCGGCGAGATGGACGGCAGAGAAGGTGACATTGATGTGCTTCTCTCTTCTCTCTCCGTTTTGATGGTGCGGTGGCATTGTTTCCCTCTGTTCTCCCCCTCGGGTAGAAGAAACTAGGAATGGTCCCTAAAATACTCGCCTGTCGTGTCGTGATAGCGATCACCCGGTAGGGAGCGATTCTGCTTCCTATAAATGGAATGCTCTCATCTTGCTGCCGTCGAGTTGACCACGCTAGCACTGATATTGGTATGGCCATCTCGGTAGCTCCTCTGTGCCTCGGGACGACCAATCAGATCAAAATGTTTCATGATCACTCGAATATGAATATATATGCAGTTCATAAGATAGTCCCAGTGATTTTATAATCAAGACGATGACAAATATAGATCTGCTTACTCTGGGTAGTCACTGCAAGGCATCCGATAAGCAAGATGGTCATCACATAAACCATGCCGCTCCTCATAATCGTATTTCTTTGCTGGAACCAACGTCTATGTGTGGTAGGCGAAGCAAACAGTAGACAAGGTTACCTCTAGGGCCTCGATATATATAGGGAGAAGGGTGAAAGATTTAGTATGTGGCAATTCATCAATTATACCGTGATTTAGATGTGGAGTTTTGCAAGCGAAAAGTTCTTATTTGAGCCAGTCCATTACTTTTGCTCTAAACATATTATATACTAGCTAAATTCTATGACATTGACATCAGCAAACACGGTATCTGAAGTCCTCGGCTATCCTGCTGAATCAATAATTCATTACACTCAATTATCAGTGCTCCTGTGTGTTAGGGACGCAAACGGACACTAAGCGATCATTTGCGTCCACTCGGGCCGAAAATGCGTCTGGTACCACCTCCAGCGGGGCGACGCATCGTGATCGGGCCGTCCCCATCGACGCAAACCCGGCGCATATTTGTACTGGAATGCGTCGCGGCGGACGCTGCACGGACGCACCAAGTGACCGCTCGTTTCTCCACCGGGCCCGCCTGACAGCGAGCCTGTATTGAGGGCATCGCTTCCGCGGTCAGCGCTTCCGCGTCAGCGCCGCAGCCTTCACCATCAATGTCGCGACTGCCTCTTCTGCGCGCACACTGGCGGGCGGCGGCTGAGCTTCTGCGCCGCCTTCAATGACATCGTTTCCCGCGCGCGGCCGATCTTAAAAGTCCACCGGCATCGTTCCTCCATCGCCCACACCTCCACTCTCACCACCACCACCGCAGCACCATGGGGAAGAAGAAAAATGACTTCGAGGCGTCCGACGGCGGCACCAAGAAGGGGGAGCGGGCGTACAGGGTGCCGCTGCCCATCAGCGTGGGGAGGCTGATGCACGCGAACTGGACGCCGTGCGATGCCTGGGGGGACATGCACATGCCTGGCGGCTCAGCTACCGCCGGGTGCCCGTCCCTCCCGTGCCTGCGCGCGAGCCAGATAGGAGTGCCGAGATCCGACGAAGGGGGCGGTACCTTCCGCCGGACCTCCGTGTCGATCCCGCCTACGACATCGACTCCGACAGCTGATGCAGCTATCTCGAGTCCGAGAGGGATCCGAGGAGGAGGGCGGGCTTCATGGGCGATAGTGACTTCCCCTTCGACCATCCACCGACGCCTCTTCGTCGAAGACGGCATGCCCCGATGCCTGCACAGGATGACGACGACGACGAGGACTACAGCGAGGCACTGGCGTACCACAACGAGGAGGCCAAGGACGACAACGACCACTACGTCGCGTGCATTTTCTAGGAATGGCAGTTGGCCATGGTGTAGGGCCGGGAGTTTCAGTACCCGGACAACATGACAAACGACGAGATCGCGAGGCTCAGCGTCCTCGCCTCAGAGGTGGACCGACCCGTGCAGCCGTCGCTGCCCCGATACGCCACCGGCATCATGCCGCCGGGCCTCTCGGAGGAAGAAGCCCTACGACTGGCGCTACAGGACTCGGCCATGCCACCGGTTCAACCACCGCCTCCACCTCCGCCATACAACCCGTGGGGGGCCCACCTCCGGCCTGGGCTCCTCCTCCGCCACAGGCATGGGCTCCTCCACCTCCACCACAGGCCTGGGCTCCTCCACCTCCAGCACCGCCGACGCGCCCGGCGTATGATCCGCCGCTTCCCAACTGGCCGTGGCTGGTACGAGAGCTCGTCGTGATCGACAACGACAAGGAGAACCTGTAGACGCGGGCGTTCTTTAGTTTTTTTTCCTTTCTTTTACTATGTAAATTATGTTTTCATGTTATAAAAAATAGAAATTCGAGAGATAAAATGCGTCGTCCCACTGGAGCCTCCCCCGACGCAAACGGACGTGCGGTCGATTTCAACCATTTGGACCGACGTAAATGGACGCGCGCGAACATTTTTGGATGCGTCGCCCGTTGGAGATGCCCTTATTCTAATTTGGTAATAGTAAGATCATAGGCCAAGCATATGTAGAGAGCAGAAGCAGCCCAAACCGATTGCAACGTTTTTTCCCCTAAAGATGCTGAGTGTACTTTTGGTCTGAGACGCCGAACCGATAAATAAGCTAACTACAGTCTATACAGGCAAGACATATCTTAAATTATGAAATCCCGACCATCTCTTCCCAGATATCGGCAATGAAATTCGCGTCACAGTGATGAAATCGGAGCCGGTAGCAAGAAGTTGAGCAGAGCCTCGTTGAACCTCTTTGCGTCCTCCTCCTGCGGCATGTGGCCAGTGTTCTTCAGGATCTCCAGCCTAGCAGTCGCACCTAGCTGCCTGCATCGATTTGCACACGTTTTTCATGCATAAGTTACAGTGCATTGTGTGACAGGGTTTCAACCAGATTGCAACACCAACCAAGCAAGAGCAGAGAGTGTTGTGCTGACCTTGTCACCTGGAATGCCTTCTCTATGGGGAAGATCTGGTCATTCTCTCCCCACAGCACAAGAACTTGCTGAAAAACATGGCGCGGAGATGTGAATAAATTATGAGCTCACTTGGCAAGTTGGTTAAAGAAATGTAGCATGGTAGGCAATGCACTCTCTTTGTCTGTCTGCAGGATATGCTAGTATGTACCTGGGGGAGTGGAGTGAGCTGGAACTTGTCTTTGTCCCCTAGAGTTATCGCCTTGATCAGCTCCTTCTTCTCCTCTATGTTGTCGGTGTAGAGATACTGCAACACACACACGTTTTGGATATGTGGTAGTGTTACACTCAAATCAAGTTGGTGGTGGACCTTTTCACACGAAGCTACAAAAACCATGGAGGATGTATGATTCTCGAAGAAAAGAAAAAGTTGTGTTTGCAATTGTTTAGATGACACAATCTAGTACGTAGTACTCCCAAAAGCACAATACTACAGTACTAATTAATTGCAACGTGGTATGTATTTCAATCACTCTACAGCCTACCGGACCTTTAAAGCCGTCATGGCCACTAGTAGTGTTTCTGGAAATCATGGCGGGGCCTTTTGAATGAATGGTGTCTCAGACGAGACGTATGGCCGTCTAACAAACAGTTCATTTTGTCGCCTGACATGGACTTTCGCGTCAGAAAAGGTTGGAGGAAGGTGAAGGACGGCGAGGCATGCTGTCGCTTGCTGGGATATAGCTAGGTAGGCAGATGCAGCGCGTACAGGTCGTTCACCTGTCCACTATCTCCTTCGCCGCTGAGGAAGTTGGAAAACACGGCAGGTAGAAAGGTCCTTCGCAACAGAAAGGGTACCCAGCGAGCGGCTGGAACGGCCGTTCGGAATTTGATAGGAAGCACGGGTGGGAGACGGGAGCTCGTACTGTTCAGAGTAGATGGTGACGAACTGACGAAAGACTGGTAGCTAGCGCGGCGAGGCCGTTGGACGAACTAATCTGCTGGTAGAGGCGCGGCGCGGCTTTAGGCTGGACAGACAGGGCAAGCACGTTCAAGTCCGAGCACGCAACGATCAGGGGAAATTCAGACAAAAGTTTTGATATTGTCTCTGGAGAACGTCTAAGAATTCGAAAAACCTCATGGCGAATAAGGACAAGACAAAGTTTTTGCTATGTTGCCCGCCTGCATGCTTCCTAGTTACCGGCAGGTCAGAATGCGTATGGTCCGAAGTCCCCAAGAACTCGACACGCCCACGCATGGCGGCCGGAGGAAAAGGATCTAAGAAATTGAAGCATCGTGGGCGCAGTTACGTACCTGTATGAGGTCTCGGAGCACGAACCCCGGGGCGAACCGGCGGGGGCGGTGGTAGGCGAGCTCCATGAGCCGGCGCATCTTCTCGGGGGTGCGCGGCAGCATCACGTCCTCCACGCGATCGGCCCCGCCGCGCCGCAGCAGGGCGCGGTCGTCGGCGTCGCCCTTGAGCAGGTCGGAGCTGGCGATCACCACCCGCTCCACGGCGTCCGCGCCCAGGAGCCGCGCCACGTGGTACGCCACGAAGCCGCCGTAGCTGGTCCCGACCACCGACACGCGGGCGCCGGCGGGGACGACCGCGCGGATGAGCTCCGCCACCGCCTCCGCCTGGCGGGCCTCCGACCGCTCCTTGTGCGAGGTGCGGGAGCCGCCGAAGAAGAGGAGGTTCGGCACGACGAGGCGGAACCGGCGGGACAGCGCGCCCACCTGGCGGAACCACTGCCACGTCGCCGGCGGGCCGAAGCCGTGCAGGAGGACGAGCACGGGGAGGTCCTCGCTCGCCGCGGCTCCGGGCGGGAAGCGCCAGCAGTGCACCGTGGTGGCGCCGCCGTCCAGGGGCACGGTCTCCTGGACCAGCCCCGCCGCGGCGAACCGGCGCCGGAAGTAGGCGTCCAGCAGCGGCGCGATGCCCAGCGTGGAGGATGGCATGGTTGCGGTGGCGGGGGCTGGAGATTGGATCGCGGAGCGCGGTACCTTGGCGGTTGGTCACGTCGTTTCACAGTTGTATCGTGCGTGCGCGTGGCTGTTGCATGTCTGATCTGTATGCAGATTGCACAAGAAGAAGACAATCTCTGGGGCGGTACCTACCGCCTGCGAGGCTGCGAATGTCTATTCTCGAGAGTCCGGTTCAACCGCGAAACGATTTTCTACGACAAATCCCGAATTTGGAGTAGGAGTTACCTTCTGAGACAGGAGTTAGGGATTAAACGTCATACATTTAAAAGGGGGTTTAAAAGGGAGTTACCTTCTTGGCTCTCAGAGATGCTTTCATGTATGCTACAGAGAGAGGTTTTACTCATGTGATTTTTGAGGTTGATTGTGCTGAGCTGGTGAGATGTTGGCAAAAAGGTGAGGTGGATAGGTATGTGATTCGTCCAATCCTGGAAGAGATTAGGGATATTAGTTTATCTTTCATCTCTTGTAATGTAGTTTCTGTTCGGCGGGAGGCAAACCACTGTTGCGCAAAATTTGCGTTGGTACAGGAGGAGTCTTTTACCTGGAATGTCGAGCCGCCGGTTTTTCTTGTTCACAGCCTTAGTGCTGATTGTAACCCTGCTGTGTAACTGTTTGTGTAAGGTAGCAAGTTTCAGACGCACTCTTTTCCTTCCAGGGTACTCAAGGGGGGGCTGGAAGGTTTTTAATGAGGCGGCTTGCTGACCTAATATATATTGTTTTTCAAAAAAAAAAGTTAGGGATTAAACGTCATACATTTAAAAGGGGGTTTAAAAGTTATAAGAAGGAAGCCTTGGTGGCATATGATAGTAGTATTTTTTTTTCTCGATCAAAAGATGATTTTTTTAAACGGAAGCTTTGGCCAAATCTATTAAATAAGAGTTAGGGATTTTTTTTTGCTTGTGCTTCTGAGATACTTCTTCACCTTCTTGATTTTGTAACTCGTACCCTTCCTCGTACAAAGGCAAGCAATCTCCTTGCTAGATCTAGCCGCCTCCAAACATACAAGCAAGTTGCAAAGCTCATTTGCAAAAAGTGCCTCGAAGTTAGGTGCCAATTCACCTACCTCATTAACCTTCTCACCATGGTCAACAAAGTCAAGCGGCTGGCTAAGCACCGCAATGATGGTGTGGAAGCCACCGCTGATGTCCTCAAGTCAACCACCTACAGATGCATCATTAATAGAGAGAGCACCTCACACAACTCATGAAGATCGGGCTTGATCTGCATCAATGGAGACATGAGCCCATCAATGTCCTCGCACACAAAGGAAATCGACACAACATGCTACGACAATGGATATGACCTAGCACGAGGGGGAGAAAGAACCAAAGGTGCAATCTTCCCCAACCACAAACGACAAACTTTGACAACACCATCTCAGCGACTGCATCATCATCAACAACCACTAACTCCTCCTCGGTGGACTCAGTAGAATCGACCGGTTGCAGAGGCCCACATGTCCATATGCTCGAAAGAATCGATCTCGAGCCTAGGCAACAAAGGTAGCAACTGCAATTTGCCAAGAGCACGCTCCACTCTAAGCAAAACATTCTGAACCCGCGCAAGGCAATCGCGAAGCTCAGAGCGAATCAGCATAGCCTCCTCCAGAAGGGTGTGCTCCAAACACACATCCAAAAGGGTAGCGGCATCATTGGGTGCGGGCAGGGTTGAACAACGGTGGGTGCATCTGGTTGGAAAGGTGGTGAAGCAGTTGGTGCAACCGGTTGGAGAGGCAGTGAAGCAGAACATCAAAGCGGTGCAGATTGATCGGGACAATGCATAGCACCGAAGAAGCGAGCAATATGGTCAAATTTGAGGTAGTTCCTGCACCGAATTGGGTCCCTGCAGGAGCACGGACAGTGGCCTCTCGAGAGGCATTGAAAACATCGGTCCCTCAGCCACGCCAGAGGAGCCCGTCGCGGGCTAGGAGCAAGACGACACTCGACTGTGGAAGGCGATTTGTATAGGCGGCACCGCGAGAGCACACTCTGCCATCTTCTGAACACATCCTCATTGCATCTCAAAGGAATGTACATCGTCTCTACATTAGTGTATAACTAACATTGGCGACCCGCTGAAAGGGAGGTCATCGCTTCTACAAGATTGTTATGAACTTACACATTAGAGTTTATTTGTTCATGGTATAACATGACGCAAGCAATTAGGCTTCTCTTGCTTGTGATCTCCTGGGTAGTAGTGCTATATTACCATAAGATCTTCTCCTCGATGTCCTTGATTACAGTAAAGTAATCTCGTGCAATCTAAACAAGATCAACATAAAGATCAAATAATCAATCTGAACAGAGTGGTTGGATCAATAAGCAGCCCCTTCGACCATTACCGTTGACGCTCCGTAATAGGCACCGGACAAATCACGAAAAACAAAAATGACCACACCCCTCTGCTCCTAAATCAAGACGGTAGGACCAATCGAATAGCTCCTGGACCAGCGCCAAAATTTGGTTCGGGAAGTATGGAATATTTGATATTTATATTTGAAATGTAGGATGGATGTAGACATTGTTTTAATTTATTTTACAATATGGGATTTTGAAGCATGTGTGGATATGAAGTGCATATACTTTAAATTTGAATAAAATTTCGTTAGCCAATTTCATTAGTCTTATACCTATATGCCGATTATCAACGTATCAAAAATAAAGAAGTGGTAAAATGTATTTTTTTGTGGGATCAAACTTAGAAACTATTATGTAGTGAAGTACTCCCTCCGGCCCCAAAAGTATGTCTCAACTTTATCTAAATTGGCACATATCTACTCACTAAAATACATCTAGATACATGCATATTTTGATAAAACTGAGACATCCTTTTTATGGATGGAGGGAGTAGTATATTTATGTGTATACGATCTTGTAGTTGACACTATTGACATAACTTTATTATTTTGTCTTAGGGGTTATTTCTTTCTATTTGTTCGGTGTTAAATTTGTAAGATATATGTACCCATTCCGAATTAAGTATGCATATAATCTGCATGTTAGTTTGAGTAAAACACTCTCCGCATATGTATCCGATAACATATTTTTTTTTGAGCATAATCCGATAACATATGTACTTGTATTCGTACCTGATCCCGGATCCGATCCACTTCGAGTCCTATCCGGACCATGAACCCCCAACGAGTAAATTTCTCGGGGCCCTGTACATATGGGTCTTCTTCCCAATGTGTGTGTGTCTGTGGGGGGCTCTTGGAGGACACCACCACCTAGATGGTTGGTGGTTGTTGTGTTGGTGACCTCTTTGTGAACATTGTGAAGAGGCCCAAGTGTTTGCGGAGTGGTTGTGAAGCTTTCCTCCTCGAAATAGGTTTTCGCCCCGCTTTATAAATAAAGCCGCACACGGCCAAACCGATACAAGGTAGTGAGGGAGACCTCTTACAAAGCAGATCAAAGATACAAACAGAGAACATAAAGGAGACGCCACACCCTCCAAGGTACAACCGACCCTACTAACTAAAGATGCACCCCGCCTCCTTGTGAAACCACCGGACATCGTCGTCTCGTACCCACCAAGTTGTTTGCTGGGGAGGGCCGCCTGCCCTCCCGCTCCGGGCCGTGGAGCGCCGATCCTGCCCGCAGACAACAAGTACCAGGAACTAAGGCCTCAATGTCACGTGTATAAGATAGGAAGCCGCCAAGTCCACCCTACGTCGGGATCGAAGCACCGCGAGAAGATCTGAGCATGCCCGCCGATGACAACGAGAACCGCCCACGGGAACCCAAGCTCCACAGCGACGCCCCCAAGAGGGTGACGACACAAGGTCCCGCCGCCGCCGAGACCGAGAACGGTCAGAGGTTTTCACCCGGAGCTCACGCACAGGGGAGCGACCACAACGGTGCCCCCAAGAGGGACACGACACCCACGGGCGCCGTCACCGTTGGCGCCAAAGCGCTGGGCTTTCGCCCGAAATCGACTCCCTCCGCACGAAGGACCGATGTGCAGCCCGCCGTCATCAAACAGAGCCTCCGAGACAAGATCTGGGAGCCGCCACTGCCGAAGCACCACCGACGCCAGGAATCCCCGCCGCCCACTCCACGCCATCCCCATGTCCCATAAGAGAAGCCACCACCACCGCAACGTCGCCCGCCGTAGAGCCAACCGTGCAGCTTCCACGGCCGCCGCCCCGACATCCTCGCCCAACCCATCAACCGGCGGCCACCACCATACAGACCAGCGGCAGGGCAAGGGGCGTGAGAGGTCGAACCGAAGATTGAGCGGACACCGATCTGGCACGCGGTGGCTGCCAACCGAGGCCCACCTGGCCCCAGAATGGTCGCGGCCAACGTACGCAGTGGGGCCCGCCAGGCCCAGATCGAGCCCGCCTGGCTCAGATCGGGCCCAGATCTCACCGGCGCCGCCCATCTACCGCGCTGCGCCGCCAGCCGTGCCGCTAGTGGTTGCCGCCGTCGTCCCCTGCCAGATCCTCGCGCCTCTGCCGCCGCCGTTGTGCCGCAGACCCCCGCTGCTAGAGATGGGGTCGAGCCCGCGCCGCCCGGGACCAGCCGCCGCCGCCGCAGCAGCTGCTGCACGCCGCCCCGATTGCACCGACACCACCACGAGGCCACCACGCCGCCGGAGGACCGACCGTGCCGCCGCACCCCTCACCAAGTACGTTGCCCTCGACGTCCGCCGCGGCCCGCGCCGTTTCTCCATGCGAGGGGGAAGGAGGGCCCCGCCGCCGCCACCGCCCAGGCTTTGCCCGACGACGCCGTCCGGCGGCGGCGAGGAGGGGGAGGAGGAGAGGTAGGGGCCGGAGAAGGGGGCGGCTAGGGTTCCCTCCCCGTCGCCCACGGGAGCGACGAGGGAGGGCACGGGGTCCGTCAAGTGTCCTGGTTGTGAAGCTTTCATGGTGGGGGAAAAGCTATCCATGGTGGAAGAGATCATACTTGGTTTGGGTGAGCTCCTACCCCTTCATGTGGATTTAATTGGAACTAGACAACAACTTTTATGTTGCTTTTGGAGAATTTTTTCCCTACTTATCACATTTTCTCCACTAGTACATAAGAGGATACTCTTGATAGACTCTTGTGTTGATATTTTCATGTCCTTTCACACACCATCGGAGTGATGTTGACTCAACGTCGCCAACAAAGTTAAGTGAAACATTCGAAATAAACGTCGTGGAAAAGTATTTCACTTGAAGGATGAACATATTGCTTATGTGTTCCATAGTTACACAAATGGACTTCTTTTATAGGCTAACCTTGGAATATGCCTCTTCTTGAACAAAAAATCATGGCCCACTAAGATTTTGCAATATTTTGAAATCAGTAAGATTCACTTGCATTTCTTCGCTCTCTGTGCTTGTAACTTTCTTTTAATAATTTTTCATACTTCTTATTTTGAAGTGTGTGCTCGCCTAGTCCTTCCGTAGTTGGGGTAAAAAAGATCATTGTGGGTAGGATCGTTGTCATCTCTAGAAACCACCATAGCTAAATTGATAGTGTAGGTTGGCTAATTCTAGTGCAGGGTTCCAATACTAACTTACAATTGTCAAATTTTGACAACATAACAATATCCAAGAGCCACAGTTTAGTTCATATGGTTGTACCCTCAACATTGCATATATGTGTTGGTCCCTGCATATGCACATCGTGTGATGCTATGTTTTAGTCTCCATATCCTATTTTGGGCATGTCATTATCCAGCAATCATACTTTTCAAAATAATTGTAGCCCGCAAAATATGCCAAGTTGAGAAATTCTTGTCAGTGTAGGCCCAAAACTTTTACACTCATGTATCAAGTTCTATCAATGACAGCATATAATTTACCATGTACTCCCTCCATTCTATATTAGGTGTTGCAACGACAATTAATATAGAATGGGGGAGTACAAGATAATTGTAATAGAAAAATAAATCATATTAATGGTTGAACCTTCTTGGATTTTCGAGTGTTCAGTATACGTCGTCTTGAGGCCCTAGCAGCCATAGCATTGAGTTTGGCAGAAATCCTCTTAGAAAATTGTTGCTTATCGCTACCATTTTTTTCTTCATTGTTGCGAGTAGCTTCAGGATTGCAGATTTCATCGTCATCCTTGTTCTTAGTTTCTTCAACATTATCGCTTGGCTTCAAGTGATAAAGCCATTGGTCATTTGGTCTCAACAACATGTCCTGATCAGGTGGAAGAGAGATTGATCCTAGAGGAGTATTATACTTGGGCAGGGGGGTTGTGTTCCGACTACGTGCCATTTCGATGATAGCCTACCCAAGGTGAAGAATTCATCACTTTATGAAAAAAACTCTAATAACACAAATATTATAGGATCAATTAGGTATATATAGCTCATGGCATAAATTTCACAACAGTGCTTAAAACTGATACGGATAATAAAACCATAATTAGTAAACCCAATAAAATAAATTATATTGTGAACTTGGTTCCATTATGCGCCATGAGAAATCAATTGTAGAAAACCCCTCATTGCTATATAGGTACATTATTATGGGGTATAATTTTGATAACTCAACCGTCTTGTGTATTCTTGACTAGTCTAGATAAGAGGTGAAGACTTATTCAGATGTCATATCAGACCATATTGACTCTATTATTCCCAAGAAAAGATTCCTTGATGTGAGTATGAAGGTGATTTTTTTTCAGGGGAGGTGTCAAGATGAATGATAAGAGAGAGTGTCTGCTTTCAAATCTTTCAGGGTTGAAGCCAGGAGCATTTGTCCTCTTTGCCTTATGATATTTTAACGCCTTATGATATTTTAACTGCAGATGGTTTGTCCCTAAAGATAAAACAATATATGAACAAAGGTCTAGTCAAAGCATTGACAATGTCTAATTGATAGCGGTCAACCGTCAAGGCGTCAACCCCCATTAGGTGGCAACAAAACTTCATATAAAGGATGAGCCGGTAGTGCAAGAATTCTTAGATTACCATGTTTTTATATGTAAAAAAAATTCAAGACTAAAAATGAATTTTCATCCGGCTGAGTGTCAAAAATGATGGGAGGGTAGTAATTCTCAGTGAAAGCAAGCGGAGTAAAAAATAAGCATAAGGTAAATCATTTGTAAAGCAAGTTATTGTCTATTCGAGAGTTTCTCTTATCAAGATTATTTTTTAAATGTGTATACATGCTAAGTTTAATAGCATATATCAATATATACCAGGACGTGTTGCAGAAAAGCAACTAGCTAGCTTCTACTGGAAACATAGATGTGTCCAGGCCTTTCAGAGGCAGCACAGGGGCGTATATTTTGAGTATAATAAACAAAACGAGTACAAAGCATATTGAGTATCTGCTAGATACTTTTCCCCTCTTTTTGTATGCATATTCAGTTTCTCCTCTTACAAATTAAGTTTGTTGCGTATTATTTATACATGAGAAGATGCAGAAGTCAAAAACACTGAATTTTTTCCAATGCTAAAGCCTCAGATGATCGATAAAAGTCCAAGAAAACTTGAACGGGGAAGGGAGAATGCATGCGCAGGATCTAACCAACCACAACCCCGTCGAGAGCTTACGTGATTGCAATCAAGAAACAGCAGAGAAAATCCTCGCGAGGAAGGAACAGATCAGCGTACCTCGCGACTGGGCAGCTGGGGGAAGAAGGTGGCGTTGGAGAGAATGGCCAAACGGACGTCGTCCGCATCGAGCGTCGCGCCCCTTCCGGCGTGATCTGCGTAGGCCAGCGCGTCGACGAGCACGCCGCCGGCGTAGCGGTAGGCGAGTATCAGGAACTGCTGCACCACTGCCGGCTCGTAATCCCCTTCCTTGAGCCCCAGCGAGTGCAGGATCTCCTTCACGACGCGCGTATCCCGTGGCTCGTCGCCGGCGTCCGCCGCCGGAGGAAGAGGTGTCTGTACGGCTCTGGGGTCCATTAGGGCAGAGTAGCCGATCTGAGGAAATGGAATCGTATCTACTCTTCGCGGGAGAATCTGGGGTCCATTAAGATTTGGTTCAACTAATAAAGGTATACAATACTTATGTTCCTATCCAGGAAAACACAACAAAGACACTTTGGCCGAGTGGTTAAGGCGTGTGCCTGCTAAGTACATGGGGTTTCCCCGCGAGAGTTCGAATCTCTCAGGTGTCGAATTTTTGAAAATTTATTTTGCTGCACAAGCCAGGTTCCAGAGCATTTACTTAGTTCAAGGAAAATATGTACAAGCACCAGAGTTATTTTTCTCTCAATAATCCTAAGGACTGGTGGGTTTTGGGAAACTCTACGGGCATACGCGTGATCAATTGGTTGGCTTGCTGAAAATCAGGGTCACGTTACTGTTTTCTCCCTGACAGTCCATAGGTAATTTTTGTAAAACCTATCCGGAAGTGTAGCATTGCTGTTTTCTTTCTACGTAAGGCATGCTGCAAACCATTTCCTCAGTTCAAGCAGATGGTACAATGGTGAACTGAGATTATTGAGTCGGATATTGTACATTTAATTTATTTTTCTGCATAAAGATCTCCATAGAATTTGCTTAGTTCAAGAAAAAAATGTACAAATATATGGTGATCTAACGTTATCAGAATTAGGTAGTGTACACTGTACAGTCAAACTCTATAGCCACTTTGGAATAGAAATTGGAATTTTTGGCAAAAAAGACCACCTCTCCAAGTGAATTGTCAAAAAAGACCACATCCGAGTGAAATTGCCAAAAAAGATCACCTGCGTCGTGGCGGAAAGGTCCACCAAACGACATGTGCCACCTGCCGCCATAGCCTATGGCGACATGTACAGTTCACACACCGACAAGTGACACGTGGCACTTGTCGCCACCACCCGTGGCGGCAGACACTGTTCACAGGTTGTGGGTAAACAGTACGTGCCGCCACAGCCTGTGGCGGCAGGTGCCACGTGTCGCTTGGCGAGCTTGCCGCCACGGTGCAGGTGGTGTTTTTTTATCAATTTCACTCGGAGGTGGTCTTTTCTGACAATTCACTCGTGGATGTGGTCCTTTTTGCCAAAAATTCTAGAAATTGTGGCTCATTTGAAAACGTCGGCCATATAGCTTAATCGGGTCACGCGTGCCCATTCGCTTGCGAGAAACTTAGGAAATTAGGGCTTCCTGCCTCCCATTGGAGGTCCGCCGATCTGACTCACCTTATGTGGCCTTAGGGCCATGGAGGCGCGATGGATCCTAGTCATTGTCGGCGGGAGGACTCCGTTTTTTATGTTTTTGTCTGTCTTCTTAGGGTTTCTGCCCTACTTAGGAAGATATGATGGTGGTGACTCCCTAAAGATGGAATAAAGGCATCCTCGTCTAGCCCCCATCCTGGCGGTGCGTCTAGCATTAACGGTGGGTGTGTGGAGGTTTGTCTTCGGCGGATCTCACTAGATTTGGTTGGTGTTCCTTCTGATCTACGCTTCTCTTTATCGGCGATGGTTGCTGCTCTCGTGCACTGATCATTTGGGGCATCGACAAGTTTCCGCTTATCTATTACAACAAACTCTACTATGACAAATTTTCTATGGGTCCACTGAGGGAGGGACGATGACGGCGGCGAGCCTTCGGCTCGTTCGAGTGCTTGTAGTCATCACTAGGTGGTTCAAGGACATGTTCATAATTTTATTAATTTTAGGATTGCTGGTACCTCTATTGAGGACCAGGAACAGATTGGAGGAGTTTTCTCGAAAAAAAAATTGTCAGCCATGTAAATTTTCTCCTTTTTATTAGGTTTAGGATCTTTTGGGTAGAAACAAAAAAAAAATGAGAAGGTTAACCCCCCACAAATTTCACTAAATTCTTACTGGAACCATCTATCGATGTGTAAACAAGAACAACATGACTTTAACCACTTTCTTAAGAAAAAAAAACATGATTTTAACCACGTTGTGCACAGTCGTGGTCGCACAATTGTACCACCCAGCAACCTCACATCCCAACCCACGTGAAAGCTTAGTCCATCTGCCTTAGAACAGAAATGCGACTCATCTGAAAGTGTCGTTCATGTACATTTTCTCGTTTTTTTTTAAAATTTGGTTTGGGAAGGAACCGTTGACAAAATTCAGCACCCCGCTCCACTCCCGTGCGGCTGAGCCGGGCCGCACCGGAGCGCCCCAGATCCGGCCAGCCGCAAGCTCCCGTGTCTCCCCTGCCCTCGCCGCCACCTGTGGCCATCGTCGGGGAAAGCCCTGGCGGCGCGGTGACGGCGGGGCGCCCTCCTACGCGCGCGATCTGGGCGGCCCGGCTTCGGCGCCCTTTTCCGGCTGTTGCGGCTCGGAGGCTCGCCGGACAGCGGCGACACGAGGCGGCGCGGCGCGGCTGCTGCGTGTGGTGGCTCCTCCGGCAGTCTCCTCCGTAGAGGGTGGTGGGGGCTCTCGGGCGGCGGCCCGCGGCGGGTGTTGGCGGTGGCGGCCGGCGTGGCTGTGTCGGGCGGGTCTGGAGGTGCTGCCAGCATGGTGCTGGCGGAGCCTCCGTCTCCGATGTGGTTTGCCTCCACGTGGTGTGGTGGTGCTGGTTCGGGTCGTCGAGCTCTCCATTTCTGGTGGTCGGTGGAGTGGCTGCGAGATTCGCCTCCTCCTTACCTTGCTATCAGCATGCAGCGGGTTGCTGTTGGGGCTGGCGGGTGCCGTGGTTTCGCAGTGGCGGCCACGGTGGTGACGCGCTTCCCACCCGGGGGGGCTTCGTGGCTGGGTGTGGAGCCCCTCTGTCTTGCCATCAGTGGCGGAGGACGCTGATTCCGCCTGCTCTGGTGTGCCCCATGTGATGCAGATGGAGGCCATGGGTGCGGTCTCCTCTCCGATGTGAGGTGAGCCGTGGCACTGGTGGTGGTGGCGTCTTCTTGCCGGTTGCTGGGCTCTGGTGTCGGGTCCTTGGTGGGGATCTTCGGCGCGTGGTGGGTGCTCCATGCGAGAGTAATCTATGGGTGTCTCTGCCTTTTGATGCCCTTCGACTCCAGCCGGTGGCACACAGGCGTCGTGGCATCGTCTCGGCCGCGCGCAACCTTTCGGCCACACCCTCGACACAGGTGGTGTCGGTGCGTAGTGTGGTCTCGGATGCGCGCTGCCCTTCGATTACGTCGATGGTGCAGTGTCGGCGCTGGGTCTCGGCGGACCAAGGCTGTTCGACTACTCCGGAGAGTCCTTGAGCTGGGTTGTCCCTCCTTCGTGTCCTTGGGGGTCTTCCTCGTGATTGTTGTGCCTGGGTCACGATGAGATTTCTCATCGGCCAACCGTCCCCTAGATTGAGGGGTGGCCATTTTGTTTTTCTCTCCTTAGTCTTAACTGTTGGTGGTGTGCGTTTTTTTTTTCTTTCTTCTTCTCCTTTGTAACCTCCGTGTACTCTGGTTCATTTGAACCCATCTTGTAGAGGCTGAAAAACTTCATAGGCATCTTGGCTGAATATATGTTCAGGCTGGCTCACGTCCGCCGTAGTTACAGTAAAAAAAAATTGGTTTGGGAACTTTCGAGTAAAAACAAAAAAATAATGGAGAATGTAGTAGTATGTGAAATATTTAATGACTTTTAGATGTATAAAATGATTAATATGTTTGGTCAACGATGGCTTTTACATGTTGAAATTCTCTTGTAAAATCATTAATAAAAGTCAGCCTATACCAAAAATCTATGTACATATAAGCCAAAAGGTTAAACAACCTTAAAGTCAATGGAACCAAAAGAAAAGGGAAAATGGGGAAGAAAGAAGTTATTATGTACAAACATTACATAAAAGGAGTCTAACTGTACCATCATCATAGTCGATTAGTTGCCTAGTTGTTAAGAGCATTGATTTCCCCAAATAAGAAGATCTTCTGGGTAACAAGGCCAGGCGATGCGAACTGGTACGAGAAATAAGGCAGCAGGCGCGACAGATCTAAACCCATCTAGGGTTTTGTCCCTCTCCGATGGCCTTAGGGTCTTGGAAGCGTGGTGAATCATGGCTCCTCGCGATGGTGAAGTAGCGGCTACATCTTGAAGTCAGAATAAGTTTCTCCCTGTCCTATCCTTGCTCCGGTGGTGCGTCTAGTGCCAGCGAAGCGCGCGTGGAGTCGTGTGTTCAACGGATTTCTCGGGATCTGGTCGGTTGGTGTGGTTTCAGATCAGTCTCTTCTAATTTACAGTTGTCATCATTGGCGATGGTTGTTGCTGGTCCTTTGAAGGCTTAGCACAACAACTTCTGACCGCCTACTACAATAAGCTCTACTACGACAAACTTGGACTCGCTCCAGTGATGGAGGGGCGAGGACAGTGGCATCTTCGGCTCACGCTAGTGTTTGTACTTTGTAGTCGTTGCTATGTAGTCCAAATACCTATTTGTATTTTTTTTTATTTCTTAGATTGTCTGTACTACTGTTGATGACTATTAATATATCGGGGGAATTTAACGAATAAAAATGAAGGTCTTCTAGGCATGTTTTATGACTATGTGAGGATCTTCGGTATGGTTAAAGATTATGCATTCCATGGGTTCCCAAGTGTTCCACGAGACACAACAAAGAACAAAATATTGGAATTTTTTTCATGTCTGAGAGACCCCCACAAATCAGTGACTGATAAACAGTTGGAAAGGAACTACATTGAGTAGCAAGTGGAGGTCCATATTTGGCTTGTTGCAGAAAGGACGACCATCGAAAAGTGCAATTCCTTGATGGAAGCATCGGTCATTTGTGATGAGGAATTGGTAGTTTGAGAACCACATGAAGATGTAAGCATCGATTTGGAGCATAGGTCTTCCATTCCGACGAAGTAAAATGTGCTTGGGTCCTCGGCTTGAAGGATATTGAATACACCAACTTTGTTGTGTGATTGTTTTCACATTGAGCCTACTCATGCGATCATTTGAAACATGAAAATTCAAATCCACAGTAGCCAAACTATATCGATGGGTTGCAAGTTTAATAATAACGACCAAGAAAAGGCATGGTTTAATATGAAGATTGAACATGTGCTTATAAACACAGAAGCAACCTAGAAGTTGGAGTGAAAACATGGGAGAACAACACATGAAAGGTAGTGTACAAGGTATCATCATGCCACAAATCTACCAAAAAGACGGAAAATTTTCCACTACCAACATTGACTTTTGAAATGGACCGGAAGAAGGGGAGGGTGGTGATGATGTTTTTCCACACCACATAATCTAGTCAGTGGGGATCTCCAAGGTCATGAGTATCGTTATAAGTTATAACCATAGGAAAGAGAAAAACAAGATTCCCAAGTGAGAGAATCTTAGCTAGATGCTTGATAAGAAAGTAGAGATTGTGTTTTCTTAGTATTACAACACAAGGCCACCATTGTCAATACGAGCAAAATTATATTTCCATGTGACCTTGAATTGTCCACTATGCACCATTTCCTCTCATGTCCAAAATAAAATAGGTGTGAATGGCCGAAGTAGTGATCGAACCAAGATGGTTTGTCCAATAACGAAGGGTTAGAGAGTAACCAGCCCTTAAAGCCAACTAGTATTTTGTTTATTTTGTTGACAAGGAGGCAAATACATGAATGTGAAGTTCGAGGAAAAAAAGATGATATCCAACAGCCCAAGATAGAAACAAGGTTGGACGTGATGCCAGGATCGATATAAATAAGGCGGAAATACTTTCATCAAAGTTAATCAAGAGACTGTGGTCAAAGAGAAATTCTGTAGAATCCTCTTAAGATTGCGAAGATGGTCGTCATTGGCTTCAATGATAATAAGTGTGTTGAGGGCGTATTGTAAAATGAGACAATGAAGGGAGTCGTGGGCAGATTGGAGATTAGGCCTGACTTAGAGAATCAAATGATAACTTGTTTTCAGACATTGGCTACAATAATAAAGTGGAAGGGAGACAGCGGATCTCCTTGACTGCGGCTGAATCCAAGGACCGGGATTACCGTTCAGAGAATCGTGGATTGACTACAGAAGTTTAGGGATGAGATCCTGGGACACAAACAATTGGGGAAACCTTTTGCAACAAAGATAGGGTTAAGAGCATTGCACAAGATAGAGTCAAAAGCATGGTGCAAATATAGTATTAAGCATTGAGGGGATTTGCATTGTGACAAGATTGGACTCATAAATGAAGTTATGTGATATGCTTCTCCCTCTCGCGAAGTCTGCTTGATCTGGATGAACCAATGGATCTATGACGAGATCAAGGCGAAGAAAAATACATTCTGACATGGATTTGACGCGACCATTTTTTAGAGTAATTGAGCCATACTTGTTTGGTTTAGCACCTCGTTTCTTGTGAATGAGAATACTACATGCTTTATTGATGCAGTTTAAGTTAGGATTTTCCTAACAGAATTCATTCATGAAGGTTACACAATCTTTTTTGCTTCCTGCAAAAGAACACGTTATTGTAGCTCAACAATATGCGTACACCATGTTTCACTCTCTAAGAGCTTGTTTGTCAGCCATCATTTCATGCCTAAATCGTAGAACTCGATCGAAATTCATACACAACGTGTTTGTTTTTCATGGAATTGAAATTGTCATTTCAACTGGAAATTTTAGGGAATTGGTACTGTATGTTAAGTTAATTCCTCTCTCTAACCCCGCCATTCTTGTGGAAATCATTTAATTTCATAATTCCTCGTGGCAGTCAAACATGATTTTTTTAGCTTGGAATTTCAAAATGAGATATGAAATGATGGCATCGCATTGTCCTTTCATTTCTACCAAATGAAATAAAATGAGGGGTGGAAAACGAGGTCTAAAATTTTTGTAGATGGAAAATCTGCAACCCATTATTAGACTTGCCAAGATCACTGGCAACCACCAGAACATGGGCAAATGTAGCAGCACCAGCCGGCCATACGGCTTTGGGCTGATGCACCATCTTCACACCAAACTTTGCAATAGTGTCTGCTCACAAGCCCTTGGGCAATACGAAAACAAAAAGTAAGTAAAATTCAGAAAAGTTAGAGCCTTAATTATTGAGAGAATTCCTTATTTGACACTGCCTTAAATTTAGGTTCCCTATTTGACACTGAGAAACTTTTTCTTCCTTATTTGACCCTAAATGCAAATTTCCTTCCTTATATGACACTTCAGTACATTTTGAGGACTAACGGTGTTAACTGAGAATGTAAGAAGATGATTTTACCCCTAGTGCATTATATGAGGGTTTTTTTTTTTGACAAAAGCAGCAGATTTTAATTAGAAAATTTTCTCGTCCAATTTTAATTAATAAAAAATTGCAAGATTAGTCAGATTCTGCATACCAAATTACTTCTACAGGCTCGGAATAAAAAAGACTGAAAAATCGTGCCCAACCTCCTGATTGCCTATCGATTCAGTACTCTCGTGCGCATCCGGGGGTCCATCGCCGACCAGTGGTCCGCTGCCACCAGCAGATAGTCTATGCGCCACCGCCGGCGCCGGGTAGCTCAAGCCCCAACGCTAGCCAGGCTCAAGACGCTGCTCTCCTATGCACAGCTCCATCCCCGCTGGTCCCATGCCCGATGTCTCGCACCACTGAACAGACGTCCTAGCTAGCTCATCGTGTTGCAACGTTGTCGTGTGCGCGGGGAGCCATAGCTCGTTGCGAGTGCTAGTCAGCTAGCTATCCGTCTTTCCAGGTCAACATGACTCACGCCGTTGCTCATTGAGCTACTGCTCTCTTTTTCCATGGTTGCCTATGCATTGAGAAAGGGTAATTTGGTCCAAGAAAACTAAAAGTGACGGTAGGGACTAACAGGATGGACTTCGGTGTCATATAAGGAAAGAAGTTTACACTTATGGTCAAATAGGGAAGAGGAAAAATTTCAGTGTCAAATAGGGAACCAAAATTTAAGGTAGTGTCAAATAAGGAATTATCTCTTAATTATTCCCTCGAAAGAGAACACCTATAGGAGCTAGGTTAAACTCCTGGATACTGCATGAACCAGTTTCACCACAAATATTCACCATACCCTAATCCCGGGCCTTTGTCATCGCCTAAATGCAAACCTCAGCTAAAACCTGAAGGGGTCACTCACAGGCATGGTTCAGAACACCTGCAGCAGCACCAAACTGGCAGCTGCTTCACCTTCAGCGCGTCGCCGTCAGCAACAGCACTGTCCAAGCTTTGTAATGACGCGTGTATGTTTCTGGGCTGTACTGTATACATTCTTTCATTCCGAAGAACCAGCAACACCAAAAATAAAATAGTACAAATAATGTAATGTTCATTCTATGCACAACAAAGACGCTTTGGCCGAGTGGTTAAGGCGTGTGCCTGCTAAGTACATGGGGTTTCCCCGCGAGAGTTCGAATCACTCAGGCGTCGTATTTTTTTTTTTCTTCACTTCTCATTTTGCATCTTATGCAGTAAAGCTCCCTGGCATTTCAATGTCTAGCTCGTGGAGCGAAATAAATTCGCAATTCTTTCATAAGCAAAATGGGAACTACTAGAGAACTGAAAGCACGTATAAAAAGTGATTTTGGCTCCAGTGCTCTCGTCATTAAAAAAAATAAAAGATATTTTAACAAGTTATCAGAAATTATGAAAATAATTCTGTAGATTGTCAATGATACATCCCACAATCATGCAAAATCTTAACCCGAAATTCCTTTTATTTTGTGCTAAAAAAATGACAAAATCTAATATGTTTTGGAGATTTGAAAATGACTACTCATATATACAATTTTGTCATTTCTTGTCATTTCTGTGTAGCTCAGAATATAAAGTATTTGAAATTGATTTTTTACACGTTTGCGGGATACATCATTGACTATATGCGGATTTGTTTTCAGAATTTTTTGAAACTCAAAAATATGATTTTTGATTTTTTTAAAACAAGATTACTTGTGCCCATGTGCACCAAATCTCTGTGTATCAGAACAGTGTTTACATTCCAATAAGGGTTGTCCCACGGAAACCATTTACTGTGCTCAAACTCTTATCACATATTTACATGCTTACAATCTTGTGCTACTTCAACAAATTATCAACAAAATATACACCAGATGCTAACAATGTGTTACTATTCTGTCAGTGCAGGAGAACCTAAACTTCAGATGAATTTTACATGCTACGTACCTTCTTTTCCTCTACTTCAACAAATAAACACCACATACTACACTATCTGTTACTGTTATGTCAGTGTAGAATCTGAACTTCAGATGATTAGCTGCTCTGTCATATCTATATTCACAAAATCTACTGTTCGATGTCTGTCAAGATGGCGAAACCGCGAGACGGTGATCAGAAATTTGGTGGAACCCCCTCATGTAACTTCCAGATTTGCATGGAGTTGAAGGAATTAGCTCCAGCACATCGCCCATCTTCAGCTCTTGGTTCAAATTGTGCACAGCATGGCAATTCAGCCTCAGGCTCAACTGCATGTCATAGGAAGATGCCCTCTTCAATAGGTCCAGTATTTTTGACTTTTGGGGGAGCTCTTGCACTGACATCTGAACAAAACAAACAGAACAAATTCAGTTTTACTGCTCTTTGACGAGATATAAATTAACACATTGCAACTATATAGTTAATGAGAAAGCACAAACGCGAAAAATAGTGAATGTACTCCACCTTTTCGTTCTCCAGAAGTATTACTAGGATTGGTCCAATGTGATCATATTGTTTCGAATAGGAGAAAGGACAATCGTCAGAGTGAGAAGGGAAGGTGCATGTTGTCCTCGGTGACGGACCAACTCCAAGAGGTGAAGGGTGATCTATGTGCAAAGATTCACACTGCCACGTAACAACACATCTAACCCAGTCAACCATTTCAGGAGCGCATGAAGAGCAACTCCGAAGGCCTTCCTTGTACCTCCAATGTGCAGCAATTCCGAACTCTGCCTGCAAATGCATGTCCCCAGTACGAATTTGGATCTCTAATGGGAGTGCTTCTTCACTGAGGACAACCGTGTGCAGGGACTGGTACCTACAAGTTAAGAAAAAATAAGTTACCACAGTAACTAAAAGATTTTCGGCATACTATAGCAAATCTTTGCAAGGTCGTACCCATTAGGTTTGGGGCTGTTCACATAGTCTTTGAACTTCCCAGGAATTCTAGGCCACAAATGATGGACAACTTCTAATGTTGTGAAACAATCAGCTTTATTCTCAAGTATCACACGCACCCCATGTACATCATAGATTTCATCCATCTCCAGTTTCTTCCTGTAATAAGAAACAATCACATTAGCCTGTATATATGTCCCTCAGCCTAGCAAGGTTTCTTCAAAGTTATGTTCAAGCTAGTTCAGAAACTATGTAAAATGGATAATAATTATTTTGATTTCAACACGACTAAAACTGAAATGCAATTATTTGAATGCTTTTTACTAGCAAGGATAGCAGAAGTAAAACATAATGCACGAGATTACCTTGCCATCTTGCTGTAGATGCTGTACATGCTCTTATGCCTCCCCGATATGGAACGATAGGATAGTCCGCTCACCTGAAGGGCTTGTTCTAGTCGCCTTATTGCTGCTGCAATCATATCTCTGTTGTAGAACTGATGAAGATTAGATGACAGTTCCTCGTATTGTTCTGGATAAAGGTGCTTGAAGCACAGATTTTCAAGCTGTTCCTTCCAGTTCAATATCCCCAATTGATTTGCCAACGGAGCAAATATCTCCAGTGTTTCCTTTGCAAAGCACTGACGCTTGATCTTGGGCAACGAATCCAACGTCCTCATATTGTGTAGTCTATCAGCAAGTTTGATGAGCACGGCTCTCGCATCTTCCATTGCAAGGAAGACCGTACGTAACCTGTCAGCTTCATCAGTTCTGCTCGCTGTATTGCTTCGACGAGCCAGTTTGCTCAAATGACTTAGGTTAGAAACCTATAAAGAAATCAACACACTAAATCTAGTCATTCCACAATGGCCAAGCATCCTTGTCGCAGAAAAAGTTTGCCAAGCACCCTAAGATATATCAGGTGTAATATTGACTTAAGGCAACCAAAATCTCAAAGCATCCTTTCCCAAGTTCTAGATGATAAATATGATATCATAACCTAAGTAGACCGTTCACAGAAAGAAAAATCAGAGAACAGACTAAGAAAATCACCAAAAAGCATATCTGACATGATCTGGTAACCAACAAGGAGCAGATTCTACAATATACTAAAGCGTAAGTCAATCCTAGGAGGTGGCTACTGCCTAATATAATAAAGAGCTGATGTTAACTCAATATCTGCCTTAAGAATTTTCATCTAGAAGCCCTATCAATAACGTAACAGTCAGCATCTTCTGTCGATCACAATCTTTAATCAATTACTTTAGCTAGACGGCCAGAAACCTAACAGCATCTACTTCTCGACCACGAAAATGACAAGACCAAGAAATATGAAAATAGAAGAAGGGGTCATGCAGAGACATAATCATATAAGTAATCAATTGTGATTATGACCTGGTCCTGGACCCAGGCGAAGATTATGTCACGCTCAAAAAGTTATCGGCAGATGCTGGTATGAGTGATCTCTCTCTCTCTCTTTTTTTCTAGAAAAAGAGGTATACCAACGAAGAAGCTCTGAATCAGCTCTACCAAACTAGTTAGCAGTAACAAGTGAGCCTGCTCATCAGATCCTAATGTCAGCTAATTATGTCATGCTCAGAAAGTTATCGGCAGATGCTGGTATGAGTGTGTGTTTTTTCTATAAAAAAAAGAGGTGTGCCAAGGAAGAAGCTCTGAATCAGCTCTACCAAACTAGTTACCAGTAACAAGCGAGTCTGGTCATAAGATCCTAATATCAGTTATATTTAGTAACCGCATAAAATATTCAGATTCTTACCCCCTTGACAAGGTCCGCGACGGCAGCGCCGAATTGCTGGGAGATGGAGCCATAATCCAGACCTGCGTCGTCGACGGTGTCGTGCAGCAGCCCCGCGGCGACAACCGAAGGGCCGGCGCCCAGCTCCGCGAGCAGCGCCGCCGTCTCCACGCAGTGCTGCAGGTAAGGGTCGCCGCTGGCGCGCATCTGCAGACACCACCAGAACACCCAATTGAGGGGCGCGGTTAAGTCACCTCACTCAAACGTCCACCAAAATGCGCAGATGAGCGAGGGACACGGCCGAGCACCTGGCCGCGGTGAGCCGCCTCGGCCGCGTAGAAGGCCTTCCGCACGAGCTCGTCGCGGAATATGGCGTGCAGCGACTGCGCGCCGCCGAGCAGCGCGGCCGCGGAGTCGGAGCGGCCCGCCTCCTCGCACGCCACGCCGGCGCGGGCTCGCCTGGCGGACGACGGGGGGCTGCTCCGGCAGGGAGCGCGGGGAGAATCCGCTTGGTGGTCGGAGGCCCGCGCGAAGGACAGGGAGGGCGGGCTCCGGCAGCGGGTCGCCCGGAGCTCGCCGCCGGCGGCCTGGGCGCGGGGCAGGAGCTCCAGCGCGGCGGGGGGCTGCGGCGCCGAGAGGCGGTAGTGGGGGCGGCACTTGACGGAGCAGGCGACCGCCGCCGGCATGGCGCCTGGTGCTGGTTTGCCGTGGCGAGCTGGGAATCTGGGAGGAAAGGGAAAGGGGGGAGGTGGAGAGAGAGGCGTGGAAGGGAAGGTAGAAGAAGAGTTGGGACGTTGGGGCTTTTCCTCGATTTCGCGCGTGGTGGCGTGGTTATGAACAGTAAGGTTGGGTGGTCGTGTACGCTTTGGAACGAACGCAAATTGCCATTTGGGATGCGAATTTGCTGATTTTGAAACACAAAGCGGTGAATTTGCTGCTTTTTTTTTGTTGAACAAGGGTTGGATCCCGAAGGATCCCGAGCTGCATGTATTAAAAGCGGTGGGGACAACTTACAAGCCAGATCCAGAAATAAAAGAAAATTACAGACTCAAACTGGCAATTTTCAACAAGGACCCTAGAAAGCGAAAAGGAAACGCGATCAGGTCCTTGTATCCCAACACCGGCAGAGAGCTTCCAACTCCGGCCGCCTGAGCACCGCCGGGGACAAACCACTTGGCAGCACACAGGGGGTAACTCCGGCGAGGCTCTCGGAAGGGGACCTCCGATTTGGAGGTTGAGGATAGCGCCTTCTTGGCGTTGTAGCTGACCATGCCTTCGGTCAGAGAAGAACGCAGCGGCAAACTTGGCAGCCGCGTGATGTGCTCGGGGTTCTGCAGCATAAGGGGGAGCCGGAGGAGGACGGGGAGGCCAGCCTTCCTTCGCGGGAACACCGTCTCCATGACGACATCGAGCAGAAGGAAGACCGCAATCCCACCCGCGCTTCAGCTCCAGGTGGTTGTCGATGGGGTACCAGAGCATAACCAAGACGACGACTCGCCGCCCTCCCTCGCCACCACGGCAGGCCAAGGGGAGAGAATCGAAGAAGGCCAGCAAGCGACAGAGCCGCTCCTCTTTGCCACCACGGCCAGCCCCAGGAGTTGCTCCGCTGCTTCTTTTCCAAAGATCTGGAGATGGCACTTATTGACCGAGCTTGCCTCCAAGTCCTGCTCCCTGTCCTTCCACCTCGGAAGCACCGAAGAACAGGCCGAAGACGACCTCCTGATGCAGCGCCAGGGCATCAGGACGTAGAAGCTCCACTCCATAGCCTTATTGAAGGAGATCCCCGGGGCGCACTCCTTCCTCTCTGACCGCGCTCGCCACCAGCGCGCCTTGAAGAAGAGGAACGCCCACAGGACGCACAAGATCCGGCCAGGGAGATCTCGCGCACTACTCCTAGACGCCAACAAAGACCAAACAAACCAAGAACTAGACCTATGTTGTACACTACGGTGGCCGGCGCCTCGCCTCAGCACCCTCCTGGCGGCATCGCCGCCGGGAAGAGCCTTGGCTCGGCCCGGGAGAGAGGATAAGGCTCCCAACTACTGTAGTGAAGAGAGAGAAGAAAAGGGGGGGGGAATGAGCTTCCACTAATTTGCTGCTTTTTTGGGTGTATACATTAGGCTGCGTGTGTTGGCATGTTGTGCTGCAATGGCCATCATTTCTCACGCTTTTTTAGCCTTGTTGTCCGTTTGTGGCTTTGTGCAATAGCTCGTTTTCCCTGACCCCTTTTTTTTTTTTTTTGCAGGGCTGACCCCATTTTTTGTTGTAAAGGTTTTGGGTTTGCACGTCACATCCTAAGACTAGTCACAATGAAAAGTATCATATAGTAGTATCATGTATATGATACAAGTGTACGATACTATCTTCACAATGCATAATATTATGTAGTAGTATCATATACATAACATCCTAAGACTAGAAGAAGTGAGGCCAGGATGAGAGACTTCAGAGTTTGTTTAAATTTTTGCAAGCTACAGGACCTGGGGTTTATTGGTTGCCCTTGGACCTTCGACAATAAACAGGTTGGTAAGAATAATGTTCGGGTTCGGCTTGATAGAGCGGTTGCTTGTCCAGTTTGGTCCCAAAAGTATCCTCATACCACTGTCCATCACCTGGTTTCTTCAGCCTCTGATCACTGTCCGATTCTCATTAAGACCGAGGATGACCAGATCCATCCCCCGAAGCAGTTTAGGTATGAAGCTATGTGGGAAAGAGATGAATCGCTGGAGCAATGCATCGAAACGGCCTGGAATAACCAGAGGCCTGCCACTAATCTTCTTGAAATTCAAACAAAGCTCACTGGTACTATGGATCGTATGAAGAGCTGGAGCAATTCTTGCTTTGGGTCTGTAAACAGAGAAATTAAAGAGCTAAAAGCAAAGCTCCAAAGACTGCAGAGGGGTAATTACAAGAGGAATAGAATTGAGACTCAGAGAGTGTCCACTCGCCTGGATGAAATCCTGCATAGAGAAGAAATTATGTGGCGCCAAAGATCTAGGATCCAGTGGCTCAAAGAAGGGGACCAAAACACAAAGTTTTTCCACCGTAAAGCTAATGGAAGAGCTAAGAAGAACAGGATCAGGAAACTAAGAAGACATGATGGCTCAGTGACAACGGATGAAAATGAGTTCAGGGATATTGCTAATAGCTTCTTCCAGCACCTGTACCAAAAGGACACAACTGTAGACCCGATGCAGATTATCCACCTAATCCAACCTATGGTTTCTGAGAAGACCAACAACTCTCTTCTTGCTGACCTGTCTGAGAAGGAAATCGGTGACGCCTTGTTCCAAATTGGACCTCTGAAGGCTCCCGGGCCAGACGGATTGCCAGCTAGATTTTTTCAAAGGAACTGGGGCCTTCTAAAAAATGAGGTTTGTGCTGGGATTAAGAATTTCTTCAAAGAGGGTAAGCTCCCGGACGACTTCAACCTTACAAAAATCGTCCTTATTCCCAAGATAGCTGATGCGTCTGATTTGGCTGAGTATAGACCTATCTCCTTGTGCAACGTCATCTACAAAATTATTTCCAAGTGCATGGTTAATAGACTCCGCCCTCATCTTCATAATCTGATTTCGGAAAACCAAAGTGCTTTCCTTCCTGGTAGACTGATTTCGGACAACGCCCTCATTGCCTTTGAATGCTTCCATGCCATTCATAAATCCAATAAAGCTGATGAGTCATTCTGTGCTTACAAAATGGACCTTGCTAAAGCCTATGACCGCGTGGACTGGGATTTCTTAGAGATGCTGCTCCTCAAGTTGGGTTTTGATAAAGTTTGGGTTTCTTGGGTCATGGCCTGCGTCAGCTCAGTCATCTTCTCAGTCCAAGTTAATGGCCAACTCACTGAGACCTTCGCCCCAACTAGAGGCTTGAGGCAGGGGGACCCCCTCTCCCCCTATCTCTTCCTCTTCGTTGCTGAAAGTCTGTCAAAGATCATCAACAAGGCGGTACAAGACAACAGGTTTCAAGAGTTTAAAATTTGCAGAAACTCTCCGGGTATATCTCATCTGTTGTTTGCGGATGACTGCTTGGTCTTTTTCAAAGCCAACCTTGATCAAGCAGCTACCATGAGGGAAATCATTGCCACTTTTGAGAAGGGATCGGGCCAACTCCTTAGTGTCAACAAAAGCTCCATCCTCTTCAGCGACAATTGTAGTATCACAAATCAGAACCTAGTCAGGCAGATTCTTGCTATCTCTAAGCAAAATTTTGAAGACAAGTACCTGGGCTTTCCTACGCCTGAAGGTAGAATGAAGAAAGGAAAATTCCAACCTTCTAAGGATAGGCTATCAAAAAAGCTCAACAATTGGATTGAACAGCTAATGTCTATGGGAGCCAAAGATGAGTTAATTAAGTCGGTGGCTCAGGCTATACCAAACCACGTGATGGGTATTTTTAAGCTCCCTGCTGGGTTCCATGATGACTATACCAAACTTGTGAGAGATTTTTGGTGGGGGGAAGACGAGCTGAAAAGGAAGGTCCATTGGGAAAACTGGGACACCCTCTCTAGCCCTAAAGATCTGGGGGGAGTGGGGTTCAGAGATAGTAAGCTTATGAACCAGGCGCTCCTGGCTAGACAGTGCTGGAGATTGCTCAAAAACCCCGACAGCTTGTGCGCCAGACTGTTAAAATCCATTTACTATCCCAGAGGTAATTTCTTGGACACGGTGTTTAGGCAGGATGCCTCCCCTTCTTGGCACGGCATCGAACATGGTCTTGAGCTTCTAAAAGAAGGTGTCATCACCCGGGTGGGTAACGGAAATGACATTGATATCTGGCGCGACAACTGGATTCCCAGAGATCACAACCTGAAGCTTACTAGGGGCAAAACTAAAAGCAGACTAAGACGTGTTAGCCAACTCATTGACCCTCAAACCAAAACCTGGAATGAAACCAAGGTTAGGGAAATCTGCTATGACCATGACTCTCAATGGATTCTGAACCAGAAAATCCCTAGCTCGGACACTAAGGATCTTGTAGCTTGGCATTACGAAAACAATGGTATCTTCACTGTAAAGAGTGCGTACAGATTGGCCTACAACATCAAAAACGGAACCAGATGGAAGGCGGGCAGCAGTACTAGCCTGGACAATTCTAGGAAAATCTGGAACTGCTTCTGGAAAGCAAAGGTTCCAAAAAAGGTGAAAATCTTTGGGTGGAGAGTGGCTAGAGATAATCTCGCTACAAAATTGAACAAGAAGAGAAGAAACCTTGAGATCGACGGCATCTGTAATATTTGTGGCCGGGAGAATGAAGATAGCCACCATGCTACTGTCAGATGTACCAAGTCTCTTGCCCTTAGACATGCCATGAGAGACCATTGGACGCTTCCTCCTGAAAGTGTGTTCAGTTACTCCGGCCCTGACTGGCTTCAGAACATCCTTTTGAACCTAACACCTGCTGTTTCTTGTCAGGTTCTTATGCTGCTATGGAGATCTTGGCATCTCCGCAATGACATCATTCACGGCAAGGGTGATGAGACTATTGCCAGATCGGTGGCCTTCCTTCTGAGCTATGACAATTTCCTCCAAACGGATGCAGGTGTGATCAATGACGCTACTCGACCTCTGGCAAATGAAACCTGCTATGGCCAGTCTAGCAACGCCATTCATCCAAATGATTCTAATTGGTCGCGACCAAAAATGAACTCTCTGAAAATGAACGTCGACGCGGCTTTCAATGGAGCCTCGTATGAAGCCACCGCTGGAATTGTGGTCAGGGACTGGAAGGGTTCAGCGATCCTCGCGGCGAGCACCCAGCTGGCGTCGTGTTCATGTGCTGAAGAAGCGGAAGCCTGTGCAATTCTATTTGGGCTGGAAACGGCTGCCAAACAGAACCTCTTACTGGATGTGCTGGAGTCGGATTGTGAGGTGGCCGTGAAGGTTGCGCAACAGGAATGTAAAAACCTGTCCAGGTTTTGGTATGTCTATGACAGGATCAAAGATATGTTGGGCCCCTCCCAGTCCTGTAATATCCAGCACATCAGCCGGAAAGACAACTCTGTTGCTCACGAGTTGGCAAACCTTGCTAAGAAGTCGAATTCCTCTTTGTTGTGGCTGGCGCCTGTGCCGGGTTTTATTTCCGATTTATGTAAAAGTGACATTGTAAAAGATTCTACCCTTATTGAATGAAAGCTTTCTATTCTCAAAAAAAAAAAGTATCATATACATAACATCGTTGATATTATTTTGCACTCCTAATATTATTTTTGGGCCATTAAGACTAGCTTTGTGATTCACCTTCTAAGATGTACTCAAAATAGCTTTGAGATTCACTCATAATCGTATTTCTATTTGATTCCGTATGGGGTATGGCATTTCGTCACTTCAAAGTTAGTTCGATCGTCGCTTCTACTACCTAAACCTGAGATAGAGGTGAGCTCAATGAGCTAGAAGGGTTGTAAGAAACATTGACCGTTTTCACTGAACTTCTCAATTTTTTGTTCCAAAGAGGTTAGATAGGTTGGTTCGAGGAAGGGTCTAAATATCCTCATCCTCTAAATCGTCAAGTGAGCAAGACTACATAAAAAAAAGAGGGAGATAGGACAAACCACAAATATATAGTTACTTAAAGCAACGTTTTCAAGCTTATACTCTAGAAACTACTATCAAAATACTTCTTGACATTCATATGCTCCCAATGAGTGTACCAAGATTTATGATATTTAAGAATGTTATAGACAACGAAAGTACACTGGAAAATTGTTATGGCCTAATTTATTGGCGGAGTGGTGTAATCACTTTGGTTTCCTTTAATTTAGAGTGAAGTGCTTTGCAACAAAAGGTTTTCTTAAACATCCCTACCTAACTAAAAGAGTAAAAAACAAAGAAAATATTATTTAGGTTAATGTTTATTTCTAATGGAGTACTGGTAAATATTAGATTGGATGAAAAAACCAAACTTGTTGGTAGAAGTAAAAGAATTACTTGTTGGTAGTAACATTAGTGAGGTGAAAAAATTATTTGTTGGTTAGTGAAATTAATGAGGTAAAAATATTTCGTATAAATTTGACCGCGAGCGCGGATTGCTCGCCCGGGGCAGTGGTGATGAAGCTGGCAGAGGAGTACCGGAGGGTCGAGATGGAGAGGCTGAGCGTGGAGAAGAAGAAGTACCGCTTGGTGTAGGAAGGGCTGAAGTAGTCTAGATTAGTTATGCAAGTTTTAGTTAAAGATGATACACTAAAGCGGGTCGATAACAATACCGAATAGTATTGCAAAATGTAACTCCCTCTCACAAAGTCCACGAACATAAATGATGTTCTTATTAAGAATAGAATCGGTTAGGCATTATTTTCCGTGATTGTCGTGATTGTGCATATCTTCTTTTATTAGATGGGATCAGTTGTGATCCTCTAAATGCATTGGCTGATCGAGTTGTGATCATTGTCTTGTATTTGTATATATACCTCTGATATATATGTAGAGCCCCACGATGGGATGATTCACGGCAAAACAATCTTTTTGACTTGGTATCAGAACAGCGTTCCCGTCTAGGGCATGCGTTCTCGCGATGAACACAGCCATGATGCAACTCTCCACCTCCACCGATGCCGCCACCACCACCTCCCTCTCCACTTCCCTCACCGCCGGCATGATCACCTCATCTCTCCCCACCTCCATTCCCACTCAATACACCAACTCCATTATGGTGCGCTTAGATCCCTCCAACTACATGCTGTGGAGGACCCAGGTGGTTCCCAATATCATCAGCATTCTGCACAAGGTTGAGCGCGATAGTGCTTACCCGAACCCCTAGCCGCCGCTGCACTGAGCACACCTCCCGACCGGTAGCAGCTGTGGCACCCATAAGGGCGGCATCCCTTCCGGAGCAGGTACGAAGGCTAGCGTTCTACACAAGGTGGAGTGCGACGGGGCCGTGGAAAAACCCTCGGCCGCAGCCGCATCGAGCACGCCTCCCGGCCGCCGCAGTAGTTTCCGCCCTCCATCACACTACCACTACCACTAGCGTGAGCTAGGTAGCCTGATTGATTGACCAGTGATAACCCACAAGTATAGGGGATCGCAGCAGTCTTCGAGGGTAGTATAACCCAATTTATTGATTCGATACAAGGGGAGACAAAGAACACTTAGAAGCCTTAACAGCGGAGTTGTCAATTCAGCTGCACCTGGAAACAGACTTGCTCGCAAGAGTTTATCGATAGTAACGAGTTTTATAGCGATAGCGGTAGTGAAATAACAGCAGCAGACTAACGAGACAGCGGTAGTGATTATAGTAAACGAGCAGGATTAAAATACTATAGGCACGGGGACGGATGAATGGGCGTTGCATGGATGAGAGAAACTCATGTAACAATCATAGCAGGGCATTTGCAGATAATAAAACGGTGTCCAAGTACAAAGCAATCAATAGGCATGTGTTCCAATTATAGTCGTACGTGCTCGCAATGAGAAACTTGCACAACATCTTTTGTCCTACCAGCCGGTGGCAGCCGAGCCTCAAGGGAAACTACTCGGATATTAAGGTACTCCTTTTAATAGAGTACCGGAGCAAAGCATTAACACTCCGTGAACACATGTGATCCTCACATCACTACCATCCCCTCCGGTTGTCCCGATTCTTGTCACTTCGGGGCCATTGGTTCCGGACAGCGACATGTGTATACAACTTGCAGGTAAGACCATAAACAATGAATATCATGATGAAACAATAACATGTTCAGATCTGAGATCATGGCACTCGGGCCCTAGTGACAAGCATTAAGCATAACAAGTTGCAACAATATCATCAAAGTACCAATTACGGACACTAGGCACTATGCCCTAACAATCTTATGCTATTACATGACCAATCTCATCCAATCCCTACCATCCCCTTCGGCCTACAGCGGGGGAATTACTCACACATGGATGGGGGAAACATGGCTGGTTGATGGAGAGGCGTTGGCGGTGATGATGGCGATGATCTCCTCCAATTCCCCGTCCCGGCGGAGTGCCAGAACGGAGACTTCTGTCTCCCGCGACGGAGTTTCACGATGTGGCGGCGTTCTGGAGGCTTTCTGGCGATTTCGACTTCTCCCCGTGCGTTTTTAGGTCGAAGGCAATTTATAGTCCGAAGGAGGGCGTCGGAGGCCGGCCGAGGGGGCCACACCATAGGGCCGCGCGGCCCCCCCTAGGCCGCGCCGCCTTATGGTGTGGGGCCCTCGGGCCTCCACCTTATTTGTCCTTCTGGCTCGTCGATATTCTGGGAAAATAGGGCCTTCGCATAAATTCCGAGGATTTTCCCGAAAGTTGGATTTCCGCACAAAAACGAGACACCGGAGCGGTTCGCTGAAAACAGCGTTAGTCCGTGTTAGTTGCATCCAAAATACACAAATTAGAGGCAAAACAATAGCAAAAGTGTTCGGGAAAGTAGATACGTTTTGGACGTATCAACTCCCCCCAAGCTTAGCTTATTGCTTGTCCTCAAGCAATTCAGTTAACAACTGAGCGATAAAAGAACTTTCACGAGCACATTTGTTCATATGATGTATATATTCTCATGCTATAGCTAATACTTAAGCAGTTCATAATGAGATACATGCAAATAAGATCATCTAACAGCTATGTCAATCATGGAGAGGTACCAACAATTAATAATAAGCATCATGAATCATGTATATAAGCAGGATTGCAATGTTCATAAGAGAGTATGATAAAGTGGTATCTCGCTTGCTCGTATTTGATTGGCAAAACATAAATGCCCGGGCACCTCTCGGAGTTCATAGAAAGACTAGAAGTAGTGATTGTCAAAGATAAAAGCATCAAAGTTATACCACAATCAATCATATTTTGAGACAAGCATATTATACTAAGAATGACAGTTGTGCTCTCAAGATAGTGCTCGAAGAAATAATGGAGACACAACATAAAAGTAAAAGATTGACCCTTCGCAGAGGGAAGCAGGGATTAACATGCGCTAGAGCTTTTCATTTTTGAAATCAGGAGTAAAATTATTTTGAGAGGTGTTTGTTGTTGTCAACGAATGGTAATGGGTACACCAACTACCTCGCCAACCGGACTCCCAAGAGCGGCTCCCATGAATTATTTGCATGTTTATGTGGCACTCCTTCCAACCTTTCTTTCACAATCCATGGCTAACCGAATCCTCGGGTGCCTGCCAACAATCACATACCATGAAGGAGTGCCTTTTTATTTTAGTTTTATTATGATGATGACACTCCCCCAACCTTTGCTTACACAAGCCATGGCTAACCGAATCCTTCGGGTGCCGTCCAACAATCACAAACCATGGAGGAGTGTCTATTTAAGTTAATTAATTTGGGACTGGGAATCCCATTGCCGACTCTTTTTGCAAAATTATTGGATAAGCGGATGTGCCACTAGTCCATACGAGAGTCCGTCAAAAGTAAATGACAAGGTTGAAAGCTAAACACCACATACTTCCTCATGAGCTATGAAACATAAACACAAATTGAGAAGCATTTTGAAGGTTTTAAAGGTAGCGCATGAGAATTTACTTGGAATGGTTTGAACTGCCATGCATAGGTATTTATAGTGGACACTTTGGAGCAACTTGGTTTTCAGGTGTTTGGAAGCACGAGCAGCGTTCCCGCTCAGTACAAGTGAAGGCTAGCAAAAGACTGGGGAGCGACAAATCAAGAGAGCAGTAACTGTCATAATCATGCTTGCGGCAAAATAAATTAACGGAGGCATAAAAGTGATACAAGAACTCTGAAGCAATATAAATCATCGAGGCTTAATTGACTTTGGTTCAGCCATATGCATGCGTGAGCATGTGCCAAGTCGATATAAATGAATTATTCAGAGGAGGATACCACAATGCCATACTTACTTATGAATAAAACAATGCAAGCAAACATCCATGACATGCTACTCATATTAATAAATTGGAGCTAAACATGAGAGATCATAAACTACTAGACTTTCTCAAATAACATATACCTCACATGAACCAACTAAGCATGCTCACATGGATGAGTATATGTACAAAAATGAAAACAAATAGAGTTCATACCAGCCTCTCACCATAATCCAATTGTCGTAGATCGTCATTATTGCCTTTCACTTGTGTAGCTTGGATAATATGAAATGAAAACCATGCTCCAGCCACCGAAGACCATTGAACTCATAATGAACTTTACAAACCAAAGAAGAACAGCAAATATTTTTGGTGTTTTCGAATTAGAAACAAGAACAAAAGGAAACAAGCAAACAAAGCAAAATCTTTTTGGGTTTTCTTATAGCAAACTAGCAATAGCAAATAAAGCGAAACAAATGCAAAAAACCAAAGCAAACAAATGGTGAAGAGAAACAACAGAAATATTTTTGGTCTTTTTGTGTTTTGGGAAAGAAACAAAGCAAAAAACAAGAAATGGCAAACTAGAAGACTCACATAAACACAAAGCAGCAGAAATTCGTCAAACTTGACAAGCAGATACAAGTACTCGATTTTTAATAAATTCTTCCACTGCTCAAATCGAAAAGTGTTCAACTAATGAAAGTTAGATAACAACCTGGGGAACATGCACAAAACTTGGCTTCGCAAAATACTCTTCTGGCTATTTTTGAGAATTTTTACGGTAACAGTCCAGAATCTGTTTTCAGGCAGCACTTCCCCAAATATCATCTCTCTCTCATTAGAAAACCACTCAAACGAACAAAACAAGTATATACAAGTATCCAGCAATCATAATATGCAAAGAATGAGTGATGCCGGTATACCTCCCCCCAAGCTTAGGCTTTTGGCCTAAGTGGAGTTCAATCCCATCGAGACCATGAGGTAGTATCTCCGTAGTACGACGAAGATGGATCATATTCCAGGCATGTGCTAGAAGAAGCACCCGGATACGTGACGGTGTAGTCGTAGGAGGGCTCGGCGTCCTCGGAGTCATGCCGTCTGGTGGAAGTCTTGTATCTTCATATGTTCATCCACCTCCTCCTTAGTGCGCGACCATGATTGCCTGTCAATACCGAACAAACCCGGGCCGGGGAAGAGGGATTTCCTTCTCATCCCCGTCAGCAAACAACATTCTATAGACCATATTATCTAAAGTAGAATCAGCGGTAACAAAATGATGACTCTTCATAGCAGCAATATCGAGTCTCCTAGGGGTCAATGGCACATCATTAGGATCAAGAGGAAGTCTTAAATATGTTAAAACGCGCAATGCAATAGTTCCTCCAAAAATAGGCCCCCTATTAGACAGAGCGGCGAGCAATAAGAGAACCAAGGTGATAAGATGTCCGACCAGTAAGTGCAATATTCAAGAAAGCAAGATGGTAACTAGAAATATTGCTAGTGTTCTCCCTACCAAGAATGCTAGTAGCTATGTAATATGCAAAATAATTAATGGCGGGGAGTTGAATGTTCCTTATCTTGCCACGCTGAATGGTGCGAAAATCATCATCGGTGATCCCTCGATAGAGCTCCAACAAGTCCCGGGGGTTGTCATCAATCCTCCTTGCTGTACCTACAGGGGCAATATCCAATGCACGACAAAAATCTTCCAATTCCATAGTAACAGGATTACCATAGATCTTGAATGCAACCTGTCGGCTCGTATTGCGTGTTGTTGAACTTGAAGCTCTCGACGAAAATTTTGGTGAGCATGTAGTATTGCTCCCTTTCGTCTCCCACGTAGGTGGTTAAGCCCGCCCTATTGACAAGGGTGAAGAAATCATCCAATATCCCTGCATTTCTCAGAAAATCATAGCATGTAAAAGACGAAGCATTAGGAGCCCCGTTGTCCTCTTCGGGCGCGAAGCTAGGCGCGATGATATCCTCATTGTACGATCGCCTAAGCCGGGTGGCGGCCCTGGAAGGCCTCCCGGTGCTGGTTGTTCCTCTCTTGAACAATTCTCCAAAGTTGAACTTCTTCATCTTTCTTTTCTGAAATTTTTCAACAAGTGATATAAAACTTGATTTGGTGACATATAATCAAGGGGAACTACTATAGGAACTTGCTAGAGTACTAATCATGCATCAAAACTAGTTTATACCACTTAGAACAAGCATGCAAGCTCACTAAACATGTTACCTACAGCAGCAAAATATTCAAGATATACTCAACCAAACAAAATTCTACTTGGATAGGCGGAGGAGTCACATACCGGAGAGCAAATGTGCCAAATTTCAGACCGAAATCTGGACTGAGCAAAGAGATCGAAAAATCCTGAGCTCTTGAGCAAAAACGCGAGTGAGAGAAAGCTGGTTCGAGTTTTTTCCGGGAGAGAGAAGATGCTGGGAGAAAGAGATGAAATAGTGGGGCAAGGAGGGGCCCACACCACAGGGTGGCGCGCCCCCCTCCTTGGCCGCGCCGGCTCGTGGTGTGGCACCTGGAGTGCCCCACGGGTCATCCTCCGGTGCTCCCAGGTGCCTCTTCGAAAAATAGGACCAACGGTATAATTTTTGTGAATTTTTGAAAACTTTGAAAAATGCACATTTCTGGGTATTAAGTTTATTATTACTGGCCAGGAAATTTTTTGAAATCTCTAATTAACTAAGGAACTTTGCAAAACAAAAGTGCTACAGCAAATAAGACAAGTGGAGGAAGAAAGAGATGTTGTTTACCTCCCCTATGCATATAAAAGGTATTCGTTAACAAGGTTGATCAAGTCTTGCCACCGAATAATTTTTACATAGCATAAGAAGAAATAAACCTCAAATCAATCATGTTACCTTGAATTGTATTGATATTGACCCAATCATAAGATTTTGATAACCTTCTTTAGGCTCATATATAGGACAATCGATAGTTCCAATTTTGATAGTTCTCACATTAGAAATAGTATTAACTCCACATACTTTGTCAATCTTCTTGGGGAAATAGACAGTATGCTCCTTATCATCAATATTGAAAGTAACTTTTCCTTTATTGCAATCAATAACAGCCCCTGCGGTGTTAAGAAAAGGTCTCCCAAGAATAATAGACATATTATCATCTTCAGGCATTTCCAACACAACAAAATCAGTTAATATCAAGCGGTTAGTAGTAACTTGAACAGGAACATCCTCACATATACCAACAGGAATAGCAGTAGATTTATCAGCCATTTGCAAAGATATATCAGTAGGTATCAACTTATCTAGATAAAGTCTCTTATAAAGAGAAAAAGGCATAACACTAACACCGGCTCCCAAATCACATAGAGCAGTTTTAACATAATTATTCTTGATAGAACAAGGAATAGTAGGTATACCTGGGTCGCCCAATTTCTTCGGAACCTTGCCATTGAAAGAGTAATTAGCAAGCATAGTGGAAATTTCCTCATTGGGGATTTTCCTTTTGTTAGTAACAATATCTTTCATATACTTTGAATAAGGAGGCAATTTAATAGCATCCGTCAAAGGGATTTGCAAGAATAAAGGTTTCATCCAATCGCAAAATTTATTATAGTGTTCCTCTTCCTTTGATTTTAGTTTCTTAGCAGGAAAAGGCATTTGCTTTTGCACCCAAGGTTCTCTTTCATTACCATGTTTCTTAGCAATAAAATCTTCTTTAGTATACTTTTTATTTTTAGCATGCTTTTCAGGTTCATCTTCTACCTCTTCTTTATCAGAAGCATCATTCTTATCATTATCATTATCATTACCACTTTCAGTTTCAGCATTAGAAATAGAAATACTATTGGGATCATTAACAGGTTCAGAGGATTCTACAACATTTTTATGTTTCTTCTTCTTTTTCTTCTTAGAATGAGCACTAGGTTCAATGCGTTGAGAATCTTGTTCAATTCTTTTGGGGTGCCCTTCAGGATATAGAGGATCCTGGGTAGAGACACCACCTCTAGTTGTTACTTCATAAGCATGTTTCTCTTTAGAATTATTATTTAGCAAGTCATTTTGCACTTTAGTGAGTTGATCAATTTGAGTTTGAATCATTTGAAAATATTTAACAAGCACCTTAACATCATTGGAGGTTCTCTCCACAATATCATGCAAATTGCTAATAGCTTGAGAATTATCCATTAGATGATTCTCTACTCTCATATTAAAATTTTCTTGCTTAACAATATAATTATCAAACTCATCTAAGCATTGCGCAGGAGGTTTTGAATACGGAATATCTTCCCTAGTAAAGCGTTGAAGGGAGTTTACCTCAATCATGGGTGAAGGGGGAATTGTCTCACATATATCTTTTATAGGAGGTAGATTCTTCACATCTTCGGATTTAATACCTTTCTCCTTGAGAGACTTCTTAGCTTCCCGCATATCTTCATCATTCAATTCAATTAAACCCCTCTTCTTCAATATTGGCATTGGAGTTGGTTCAGGTGTTTCCCAATCATCATGATTCCGGCTTATTCTAGCCAATAAATCTTCGACTTTCGTCCGGAGTTCTTTTCCCGAAAACACAACCAGCACAACTATCCAAATATGCTCTAGATTCAATGGTTAGTCCACTATAAAATATATCAAGTAGATCATTCTTTTCCAAGTCATGTCCGAGTCGAGCTCGATAAGAGAACAAAATCTTGCCCATGCCGCAGGCAATTTCTCTTCATCTCCCTGATCAAATCTGTAAATTCTCTGTAAAGCAGCATGTTGAGCACTAGCGGGAAAGTATTTTCGAAAGAAAACATCACGCAACTCAGTTGGATTTTTAATAGAACCAGGAGGCAAATTATTATACCAAGTTTTAGCGTCATCCTTTAATGAGAAAGGAAAAAAATTTAGCGACAAATTAAGTACGCATCTTGACATCATCAGAAAACAAGCTACTCATAGAAGAAAGTTCAATCATGTGTTCTACAGCACTTTCTTTTTCAGTACCACAAAAGGGTGTTTTCTCTACAATAGCTATATGAGATAGATCAAGAGAAAAATCATAATCTTTATCCTTAATGCATATAGGAGATGTGGCAAATTCAGGATCAGGAGACAGCTTATGTCTAACAGTATATTGTGCGAGAAACTTTTTAATGTTTCTTGCATCAGTAATAGAATTGCATTTATCAATAAAATCATCATTAAGCTCCACATAATCTTCATCAGGATCATCACTAGAATAATCAAGTTCAGGTGAACTAACAGGTGTAGTGGCATTTTCATTAGGAGTTTCAGCATTTTCAATTTGTCTAGACCTAGCAATTGTAGCATCTAGAAAAGATCCCAATGAACCACTATCATCAAGCACAGCAGAAACATTATCAATATTATGAGAGTTTTCAGATTCAGCAGACGTACCAGTTTGTGGCGGTGAAACAAGTTGACTTATCACAGATGGTGAATCAAGTGTAGTGGAGGTACTCAGAATTGTACCTTTTCTTGTAGTGGATGGTAATATGGCGACTTTAGAATCGCGAGGTTTACCCATGATGGAGAATTTGCAGCGAACAATATTAATCCAAGTGAACTTCCAAATAAAGCTATGCTCCCCGGCAACGGCGCCAGAAAACGGTCTTGATAACCCACAAGTATAGGGGATCGCAGCAGTCTTCGAGGGTAGTATAACCCAATTTATTGATTCGACACAAGGGGAGACAAAGAACACTTAGAAGCCTTAACAGCGGAGTTGTCAATTCAGCTGCACCTGGAAACAGACTTGCTCGCAAGAGTTTATCAAGTAGTAACGGCTTTATAGCAAGTAGCGATAGTGAAATAACAAGCAGCAGAGTAACGAGAGACAGCAGTAGTGATTATAGTAAACAAGCAGGATTAAAATACCGTAGGCACGGGGACGGATGACGGGCGTTGCATGGATGAGAGAAACTCATGTAACAATCATAGCGGGGCATTTGCAGATAATAATAAAACGGTGTCCAAGTACAAAGCAATCAATAGGCATGTGTTCCAATTATAGTCGTACGTGCTCGCAATGAGAAACTTGCACAACATCTTTTGTCCTACCAGCCGGTGGCAGCCGAGCCTCAAGGGAAACTACTGGATATTAAGGTACTCCTTTTAATAGAGTACCGGAGCAAAGCATTAACACTCCGTGAACACATGTGATCCTCACATCACTACCATCCCCTCCGGTTGTCCCGATTCTTGTCACTTCGGGGCCATTGGTTCCGGACAACGACATGTGTATACAACTTGCGGGTAAGACCATAAACAATGAATATCATGATGAAACAATAACATGTTCAGATCTGAGATCATGGCACTCGGGCCCTAGTGACAAGCATTAAGCATAACAAGTTGCAACAATATCATCAAAGTACCAATTACGGACACTAGGCACTATGCCCTAACAATCTTATGCTATTACATGACCAATCTCATCCAATCCCTACCATCCCCTTCGGCCTACAGCGGGGGAATTACTCACACATGGATGGGGGAAACATGGCTGGTTGATGGAGAGGCGTTGGCGGTGATGATGGCGATGATCTCCTCCAATTTCCCGTCCCGGCGGAGTGCCAGAACGGAGACTTCTGTCTCCCGCGACGGAGTTTCGCGATGTGGCGGCGTTCTGGAGGCTTTCTGGCGATTTCGACTTCTCTCCGTGCGTTTTTAGGTCGAAGGCAATTTATAGTCCGAAGGAGGGCGTCGGAGGCCGGCCGAGGGGGCCACACCATAGGGCCGCGCGGCCCCCCCTAGGCCGCGCCGCCTTATGGTGTGGGGCCCTCGGACCTCCACCTTATTTGTCCTTCTGGCTTCGTCAGTATTCTGGGAAAATAGGGCCTTATTCCGAGGATTTTCCCGAAAGTTGGATTTCTGCACAAAAACGAGACACCAGAGCAGTTCTGCTGAAAACAGCGTTAGTCCGTGTTAGTTGCATCCAAAATACACAAATTAGAGGCAAAACAATAGCAAAAGTGTTCGGGAAAGTAGATACGTTTTGGACGTATCAACCAGCAGCTAGTACTGCCCACCCGAAACACACGAAAGGAGTGCATTGCTTTATTGCTTCACGAACTGCAGAATCGATTGCACACGCGCAAGCCGCGCGGGCTTCCGAGGCGCGGGGAGATGACTAGATGAGTCGTGTATCACCCGCGGCGATAGCTAGGCCTACATATGTGACGCCGCCTCCGTACACAACAGCCCCAGCGCCATGATACGTCTCCGACGTATCGATAATTTCTTATGTTCCATGCCACATTATTGATGTTATCTACATGTTTTATGCACACTTTATGTCATATTCGTGCATTTTCTGGAACTAACCTATTAACAAGATGCCGAAGTGCCGATTGTCTGTTTTCTTCGTTTTTGGTTTCAGAAATCCTAGTAAGGAAATATTCTCGGAATTGGACGAAATCAACGCCCGGGGGCCTATTTTTTCCACGAAGCTTCCGGAAGTCCGAAGACGAAACGAAGTGGGGCCACGGGGTGCCCAAACCCTAGGCGGCGCGGCCCCCCTTGGCCGCGCCGGCCTATGGTGTGGGGCCCCCGTGCCCCCTCCGACTTGCCCTTCCGCCTACTTAAAGCCTCCGTGACGAAACCCCCAGTACCGAGAGCCACGATACGGAAAACCTTCCAGAGACGCCGCCGCCGCCGATCCCATCTCGGGGGATCCAGGAGATCGCCTCCGGCACCCTGCCGGAGAGGGAAATCATCTCCCGGAGGACTCTACGCCGCCATGGTCGCCTCCGGTGTGATGTGTGAGTAGTCTACCCCTGGACTATGGGTCCATAGCAGTAGCTAGATGGTTGTCTTCTCCCCATTGTGCTATCATTGTCGGATCTTGTGAGCTGCCTAACATGATCAAGATCATCTATCCGTAATTCTATATGTTGCGTTTGTTGGGATCCGATGAATAGAGAATACTTGTTATGTTGATTATCAAAGCTATGTCTATGTGTTGTTTATGATCTTGCATGCTCTCCGTTATTAGTAGATGCTCCGGCCAAGTTGATGCTAGTAACTCCAAGAGGGAGTATTTATGCTCGATAGTGGGTTCATGTCTCCAGTGAATCGGAGGGGTGACAAGAACCTCTAAGGTTATGGATGTCTTGTTGCCACTAGGGATAAAACATTGGTGCTATGTTCAAGGATGTAGTCACTAGTTACATTACGCGCAATACTTAATGCAATTGTCTCGTTGTTAGCAACTTAATACTGGAGGGGTTCGGATGATAACTCTGAAGGTGGACTTTTTAGGCATAGATGCGATTGGATGGCGGTCTATGTACTTTGTCGTAATGCCCAATTAAATCTCACTATACTCATCATGATATGTATGTGCATGGTCATGCCCTCTTTATTTGTCAATTGCCCAACCGTAATTTGTTCACCCAACATGCTGTTTATCTTATGGGAGAGACACCTCTAGTGAACTGTGGACCCCGGTCCAATTCTCTTTATCGAAATACAATCTCATCGCAATACTTGTTCTACTCGTTTTCTGCAAACAATCATCTTCCACACAATACGGTTAATCCTTTGTTACGAGCAAGCCGGTGAGATTGACAACCTCACTGTTTCGTTGGGGCAAAGTACTTTGGTTGTGTTGTGCGGGTTCCACGTTGGCGCCGGAATCCCCGGTGTTGCGCCGCACTACATCCCGCCGCCATCAACCTTCAACGTGCTTCTTGGCTCCTCCTGGTTCGATAAACCTTGGTTTCTTTCCGAGGGAAAACTTGCTGCTGTGCGCATCATACCTTCCTCTTGGGGTTCCCAACGAACGTGTGAGTTACACGCCATCAAGCTCTTTTTCTGGCGCCGTTGCCGGGGAGATCAAGACACGCTGCAAGGGGAGTCTCCACTTCTCAATCTCTTTACTTTGTTTTTGTCTTGCTTAGTTTTATTTACTACTTTGTTTGCTGCACTAAATCAAAACACAAAAAAATTAGTTACTTGTTTTACTTTATAATATCATGCATGTTTTTATTACACTAGTTTGGCATAATGGACAAGAATGATCTTCTTATTCTATTTCCTGATTTAAAACATGGATTGTTTGATGCGAAAATTAAAAAACCTATGGAATCTTATTTGCATGCTGGTAGTAATGTTAGTATGAACGCTTTGAACACCATTGTTGATAATAATATAGAAAGTTCTAAGCTTGGGGAAGCTGGTTTTCATGATCTTTTTATTCCCCCAAGCATTGAGGAGAAAATTTACTTTGATGATACTTTGCCTCCTATTTATGATAATGATATTGGTCTTTTAGTACCACCTATTATGGAGGATAAATTTGATTATGATTACAATATGCCTCCTATATTTGATGTTGAGAATAATAATGATAGCTACTTTGTTGAATTTGCTCCCACTACAACTAATAAAATTGATTATGCCTATGTGGAGAGTAATAATTTTATGCATGAGACTCATGATAAGAATGCTTTATGTGATAGTTATATTGTTGAGTTTGCTCATGTTACTACTGAAAGTTATTATGAGAGAGGAAAATATGGTTGTGGAAATTTTCATGTTACTAAAACACCTCTCTATATGCTGAAATTTTTGAAGCTACACTTGTTTTATCTTCCTATGCTTGTTACTTTGCTCCTCATGAACTTGTTTATTTACAAGATTCCTATGCATAGAAAGCATGTTAGACTTAAATATGTTTTGGATTTGCTTCTTGATGCTCTCTTTTGCTTCAAATACTATTTCTTGCAAGTGCATCATTAAAACTGCTGAGCCCATCTTAATGGCTATAAAGAAAGAACTTCTTGGGAGATAACCCATGTGTTATTTTGCTACAGTACTTTGTTTTATATTTGTGTCTTGGAAGTTGTTTACTACTGTAGCAACCTCTCCTTATCTTAGTTTTGTGTTTTGTTGTGCCAAGTAAAGCCGTTGATAGAAAAGTAAGTACTAGATTTGGATTACTGCGCAGTTCCAGATTTCTTTTCTGTCACGAATCTGGGTCCACCTCCCTGTAGGTAGCTCAGAAAATTAAGCCAATTTACGTGCATGATCCTCAGATATGTACGCAACTTTCATTCAATTTGAGCATTTTCATTTGAGCAAGTCTGGTGCCATTTTAAAATTCGTCAATACGAACTGTTCTGTTTTGACAGATTCTGCCTTTTATTTCGCATTGCCTCTTTTGCTATGTTGGATGAATTTCTTTGATCCACTAATGTCCAGTAACATTATGCAATGTCCAGAAGTGTTAAGAATGATTGTGTCACCTCTGAATATGTTAATTTTTATTGTGCACTAACCCTCTAATAAGTTGTTTCGAGTTTGGTGTGGAGGAAGTTTTCAAGGATCAAGAGAGGAGTATGATGCAACATGATCAAGGAGAGTGAAAGCTCTAAGCTTGGGGATGCCCCGGTGGTTCACCCCTGCATATTCTAAGAAGACTCAAGCGTCTAAGCTTGGGGATGCCCAAGGCATCCCCTTCTTCGTCGACAACATTATCAGGTTCCTCCCCTGAAACTATATTTTTATTCCATCACATCTTATGTGCTTTGCTTGGAACGTCGGTTTGTTTTTGTTTTTGTTTTGTTTGAATAAAATGGATCCTAGCATTCACTTTATGGGAGAGAGACACGCTCCGCTGTAGCATATGGACAAGTATGTCCTTGGTTTCTACTCATAGTATTCATGGCGAAGTTTCTCCTTCGTTAAATTGTTATATGGTTGGAATTGGAAAATGATACATGTAGTAATTGCTATAAATGTCTTGGGTAATGTGATACTTGGCAATTGTTGTGCTCATGTTTAAGCTCTTGCATCATATGCTTTGCACCCATTAATGAAGAAATACATAGAGCATGCTAAAATTTGGTTTGCATATTTGGTTTCTCTAAGGTCTAGATAATTTCTAGTATTGAGTTTGAACAACAAGGAAGACGGTGTAGAGTCTTATAATGTTTTCAATATGTCTTTTATGTGAGTTTTGCTGCACCGGTTCATCCTTGTGTTTGTTTCAAATAAGCCTTGCTAGCCTAAACCTTGTATCGAGAGGGAATACTTCTCATGCATCCAAAATACTTGAGCCAACCACTATACCATTTGTGTCCACTATACCTACCTACTACATGGTATTTTCCGCCATTCCAAAGTAAATTGCTTGAGTGCTACCTTTAAAATTCCATCATTCACCTTTGCAATATATAGCTCATGGGACAAATAGCTTAAAAACTATTGTGGTATTGAATATGTAATTATGCACTTTATCTCTTATTAAGTTGCTTGCTGTGCGATAACCATGTTCACTTGGGGACGCCATCAACTATTCATTGTTGAATTTCATGTGAGTTGCTATGCATGTCCGTCTTGTCCGAAGTAAGAGAGATCTACCACCTTATGGTTAAGCATGCATATTGTTAGAGAAGAACATTGGGCCGCTAACTAAAGCCATGATCCATGGTGGAAGTTTCAGTTTTGGACATATATCCTCAATCTCAAATGAGAAAATTATTAATTGTTGTTACATGCTTATGCATAAAAGAGGAGTCCATTATCTGTTGTCTATGTTGTCCCGGTATGGATGTCTAAGTTGAGAATAATCAATAGCGAGAAATCCAAATGCGAGCTTTCTCCTTAGACCTTTGTACAGGCGGCATAGAGGTACCCTTTGGGACACTTGGTCAAAACATGTGCATTGTGATGATCCGGTAGTCCAAGCTAATTAGGACAAGGTGCGGGCACTATTAGTACACTATGCATGAGGCTTGCAACTTGTAAGATATAATTTACATGATACATATGCTTTATTACTACCGTTGACAAAATTGTTTCATGTTTTCAAAATCAAAGCTCTAGCACAAATATAGCAATCGATGCTTTTCCTCTATGGAGGACCATTCTTTTACTTTCAATGTTGAGTCAGTTCACCTATTTCTCTCCACCTCAAGAAGCAAACACTTGTGTGAACTGTGCATTGATTCCTACATACTTGCTTATTGCACTTGTTATATTACTCTATGTTGACAATATCCATGAGATATACATGTTATAAGTTGAAAGCAACCGCTGAAACTTAATCTTCTTTTGTGTTGCTTCAATGCTTTTACTTTGAATTATTGCTTTATGAGTTAACTCTTATGCAAGACTTATTGATGCTTGTCTTGAAGTGCTATTCATGAAAAGTCTTTGCTTTATGATTCACTTGTTTACTCATGTCATATACATTGTTTTGATCGCTGCATTCACTACATATGCTTTACAAATAGTATGATCAAGATTATGATGGCATGTCACTCCGGAAATTATCCGTGTTATCGTTTTACCTGCTCGGGACGAGCGAGAACTAAGCTTAGGGATGCTGATACGTCTCCGACGTATCGATAATTTCTTATGTTCCATGCCACATTATTGATGTTATCTACATGTTTTATGCACACTTTATGTCATATTCGTGCATTTTACGGAACTAACCTATTAACAAGATGCCGAAGTGCCGATTCGTTGTTTTCTGCAGTTTTTGGTTTCAGAAATCCTAGTAAGGAAATATTCTCGGAATTGGACGAAATCAACGCCCGGGGGCCTATTTTTCCACGAAGCTTCCGGAAGTCCGAAGACGAAGCGAAGTGGGGCCACGGGGTGCCCAAACCCTAGGGCGGCGCGGCCCCCTTGGCCACGCCGGCCTATGGTGTGGGGCCCCGTGCCCCCTCCTGACTTGCCCTTCCGCCTACTTAAAGCCTCCGTGACGAAACCCCCGATACCGAGAGCCACGATACGGAAAACCTTCCGGAGACGCCGCCGCCGCCGATCCCATCTCGGGGGATCCAGGAGATCGCCTCCGGCACCCTGCCGGAGAGGGGAATCATCTCCCGGAGGACTCTACGCCGCCATGGTCGCCTCCGGTGTGATGTGTGAGTAGTCTACCCCTGGACTATGGGTCCATAGCAGTAGCTAGATGGTTGTCTTCTCCCCATTGTGCTATCATTGTCGGATCTTGTGAGCTGCCTAACATGATCAAGATCATCTATCCGTAATTCTATATGTTGCGTTTGTTGGGATCCGATGAATAGAGAATACTTGTTATGTTGATTATCAAAGCTATGTCTATGTGTTGTTTATGATCTTGCATGCTCTCCGTTATTAGTAGATGCTCTGGCCAAGTTGATGCTAGTAACTCCAAGAGGGAGTATTTATGCTCGATAGTGGGTTCATGTCTCCGTGAATCTGGAGGGGTGACAAGAACCTCTAAGGTTATGGATGTGTTGTTGCCACTAGGGATAAAACATTGGTGCTATGTTCAAGGATGTAGTCACTAGTTACATTACGCGCAATACTTAATGCAATTGTCTCGTTGTTAGCAACTTAATACTGGAGGGGTTCGGATGATAACCTGAAGGTGGACTTTTTAGGCATAGATGCGGTTGGATGGCGGTCTATGTACTTTGTCGTAATGCCCAATTAAATCTCACTATACTCATCATGATATGTATGTGCATGGTCATGCCCTCTTTATTTGTCAATTGCCCAACCGTAATTTGTTCACCCAACATGCTTGTTTATCTTATGGGAGAGACACCTCTAGTGAGCTGTGGACCCCGGTTCAATTCTCTTTACTGAAATACAATCTCATTGCAATACTTGTTCTACTGTTTTCTGCAAACAATCATCTTCCACACAATACGGTTAATCCTTTGTTACAGCAAGCCGGTGAGATTGACAACCTCACTTTGTTTCGTTGGGGCAAAGTACTTTGGTTGTGTTGTGCGGGTTCCACGTTGGCGCCGGAATCCCCGGTGTTGCGCCGCACTACATCCCGCCGCCATCAACCTTCAACGTGCTTCTTGGCTCCTCCTGGTTCGATAAACCTTGGTTTCTTTCTGAGGGAAAACTTGCTGCTGTGCGCATCATACCTTCCTCTTGGGGTTCCCAACGAACGTGTGAGTTACACGCCATCACGCCGCTGGTGCGACCACAGTCGTGGCGTCCGCCACCGCCGGCCTGGACCATCGTCTTCGTCTTCCCCTCCTCCAGGAGGCCGTTACTGCACGGGGACCCGAGGATTCTGGGCTTCTTGCTCATCCCGTCATGGGATACCGAGTTGAAGGGGTCTCCGGCGGTGGAGAGGATTTGGATTTGACGGAACAGCGGGGAGGAGATGCAGGAAGGAGAGAAAACAGATGTGAGAGAGGAGGACGGAGACAAAGAGACAATTATTTGGGGAAGGGGGTTTCTGAAAAATGTAACACAAATAGGGACTGATATGTGGGCTCCATGAGTGCCGTGTCGACAAATACATCACGTTCCCAACACCAGTGACCGTAGATGAACCTTAGAGCGTATTCAATCACCATAAATTGGTATTCTCTAAATATGATGACTTATCTAAACTTCGTCGACAAGTTTGAGTACTGGACGTGTATTGCTCTTATTTGGAACAAGTGTGCCTATGGTGGCCATCGAGTTGTTTGAAACCATTGCCCTAACTAATACTACCTCCATTCTAAGGATTAGGGCCTATATTTCATTTAGAAGGTCAAACAAAGTAAAGTTTGATGAAACTTTTAGAAAAATTTATGAACAAATATGATATTTTGTAGATACCATATGAAAATATATTTCATTATCTATCTAATAATATTTATTTTGTACTTTTCATGTTAATGATTTTTGATAAAAACTTAGTCAAACTTAACATAGTTTGACTTTCTGGAAAAAAATATAAACTTTAAGTCTTGGGATGGAGGTAGTTGATGTCTACGTACGCTTCTATTCTTGTAGACAGTGTTGGGCCTCCAAGTGCAGAGGTTTGTAGAACAACAACAAGTTTTCCTTAAGTGAATCACCCAAGGTTTATCGAACTCACGGAGGTAGAGGTCAAATATATCCCTCTCAAGCAACCCTGCAATTACGATACAAGAAGTCTCTTGTATCCCCAACACACCCAATACACTTGTCTGGTGTATAGGTGCACTATTTCAGCGAAGATATAGTGAAATACAAGTAATATGGATGATTATGAGTGGTAAATGCAATCTGAAATAAAAATGGCAGCAAGCAAACATGTAGCAGAATTGGTTGTAAACGGTGTTTCAATGCTTGGAAACAAGGCCTAGGGATCATATACTTTCACTAGTGGACACTCTCAACAATGATACCAAAATTGAATACATAGATATTATCACTTCACTATGATACTCTGAACCACTCTCCGGTTTGATAATAAACACAAATTCACTGCGTAGGGATGCATAAGCACTTCTTAATGTTCACATTCCCAATCTATGGACGCCCCATGCTGTCACTTTGAGTATACAAAGATGGTACTAACTAGACACCACAATTCATAAGTATTTCTGTAAATTAAGCTTAAGAAACAAATACGGTGTGCACATTGTCACCTTCACACCGTTGGACAAGGTGTCCCCGAAGATCACATAATAAAATCACTTGAGTAGCGCAATAGTTGAAGAATAACATCTACTTATTGAACTAGATTACAAAACTCATGATCACATAATGATCATACATGGAGAGATAGATAGATCACATAGCTACAGGTAAAGCTCTCAGCCTCGGGGGAGAACTACTCACTCCTCATCATGGGAGTCAATAATGACGATGAAGATGGCGGTGGAGTCGATGGAGATGGCTCCGGGGGCAATTCCCCATCCCAGCAGGGTGTCGGAACAGACTTATGCCCCCCGAATCTTGTTTGCGATGGCGGCGGAGCTACAAAACTTTTCGTGGATGGAGGCAGATTGATTTAGGGGTTCTCGCGTCGGGAGACTTCTTATAGGCGGAAGGGCGAGGTCGGTGGAGGCCAGGTGGCCCCACACTACCCCTAGGTGTGGGCCAGGGCCAGGCCGCGCCTAGGCATGGTCTGGCCACCCTGTGGCTCCCCTTCGTCTCTCCTCCGGACTTCATCTGGTACGGAAAAATAAGATCTTCGGCTTTTGTTTCGTCCAATTTCGAGAATATTTCTTGTACAACTTTTCTGAGATACAAAACAGCAGAAAACAGGAAACTGACACTGTATCATCTTGTCAATAGATTAGTGCCGGAAAATGTATAAAAATGCAATGAAGTGTGAGCAAGACATATAGGAATTGGTGTAAAATAAGCATGGAGCATCAAAAATTATAGATACGTTTGCAACGTATCAGCATCCCCAAGCTTAACTCCTGCTCGTCCTCGAGTAGGTAAGTGATAACAAAAATAATTTTTGAGATGACATGTAGCAAACACAATCTTGATCAAGTTATTGTAAAGCATTGTGAGTTGGGATCAAAGTATGCTAAACATAAACATGATAGATATAATTCTAACAATAGAACTTAGAAACTATGTTATAACATGAGAAGTAACTCAAACAAAGGATCATGAATAATTGTGCATTGAAAGCAACTGATTGTTTATGAGCATAGACAAAATATAGCAAAGTGGTACTCAACATGTCCTTTATAAAGTAGCAAAAGATAAATATTAGGACACCTTCAAAGTTCAGAAGGTGACTAGATACAAGTAATTTAAGAACAAGCAGTAGGATAATCATGAATCAATCAATAATAATTTCGAGACTATGCACATTGCACTAAGAATGAAAACTATGCTCTCTTAATTGGTGCATAAAGAAGAAAGTGAAGACTCAACATAAAAGTAAAAGAAAGACCCTTTGTAGAGTAAGCAAGATAAACAAGTTTTATAAACCTTCCAAAAAATACAGTACTCATTAGCTTTGAGCTCTCATTGCCCCTATCATAAGCATCTTGAATGGTGAATGGTTAAAGTTAATGTGAATTAAATATGAGCTATATGCTTGACAGCTCCAGTGGATGCCACCGCCGGAATACAAGGCGGTGGCCCTCGTCAAGGCGGACAACGACCCGGAGGAGTTCCCTGGGTTGCGCCAAGCCTAGTTGGAATCGTTCGCGGCGACCGATGAGTTCGCGGAGGCATGGAGTGCGACGGACTAGCCATCACCTCATCCTCGTCATCAACCTCGACGATGACGAGGCTGGCCCGTCCAAAAGGCCACACGGGAGGCGCGACGATGCCGGCCAGGGCTGCAGCAGCTACCTCCCGCAGCCGAAGGAGGTGGAGCCCAACGACGGCGAGGACTACGCGGCAGCGATGTACCGCCGCCTAGGGCTAGGTGGCGCAGCGGCGGAAGTTGCTAGTTTAGCCATTTTTATCTATGTTTCTTAATTTGTAGAAATATCGGCCAAATATGGCCGAACTATCAATAAATTAACTTTTTCTTCGAATTTTGTTATGTTTAATTTTTAATTTTTTTTGTATAGAGGTCGCGACTGGCATCCGCCAGGCCTCAATTTTAGTTTTGTTGTCGGCATCTCCCAATATGAGCCCTAAAACGGCTGCGCCGGATCCCATACAGGGGAGCCGAGTGGAGATGCTCTAAACGGACATCATTTCTCACACTTTCTCTAGTCTTATTGTCGGTATGTGGCTTTGGCTCGTTTTCCCTGGCCCCATTTTTTTGTTGTAAAGGTTTTAGTTTTGCACGTCACACTTCTTTCAGATCCTAAAATAAACACCAACTAAGCGTGTCATGCACTTTTGCTATAAGAATTGTCTTATGCACTTTTGCTATAAGAATTGTCTACTTCCAACTTCCAAGACAAGTGTAGGTTTAGTTGACCAGTTATAACTTTAGTGGGCTTATCAAGCGATCATTATATTATCGTAGGCATTTCAGATGATTTGAATCCTTATAGAAAAATATGCCGTGGGTTGTCTGATTTGTACGATTGAATCCTACACGATTTTTTTTTGTGTGAAATATTTTTGACTGCATTATTTTAGGAATTTAATATCCATTGATCGTCCGATCTTGGCAAGAATTATGAGTATTAATTTTTTTCCTTGGCACAATTAAACAAAATATGCCATAAATAAAATCATGTAAAACTATAATGGGCATGATATGGTAATGTCGTATTTTCTATCTTTGTATTTTTTCATATCCATCAAATCAAAGAGGCTATAAAATATGAGTACGTTCGTTCTTGCATTGGACTCGGTAAGGGTGTTTTTTTTTTTGGTACACGTAACATCCTTCACATTATTTTGCACTCCTAATGTTATTTTTTGTGCCATTAATACTAGCTTTGAGATCAACCTTCTAAGATGTACTCAAAATAGCTTTGAGATTCACTCATAATCATGTTTTTAATTTGATTTCGTATGGATTATGGCATTGTCACTTGGAAGTTAGTTCGCTCGCCGTTCTGTGTCCCTCAAACCGTCCCCAAACAGTGTCGGATCGAGCGTTTGGGGGACGTGTTTCGTTCGTGTCATATTTGGAGGACGCCGCTCCCCAGCCGCGTTCTCCAAACGCCGCCCCCAAACATTAAAATACTATTTTTTTGGTTTTTTGTATTTTTATTTCAATAAAAAGAAGAACATTATACAAACTAATACATAATTGGAAACATGGTTTACACGAAGGTATAACTTGGAACATGGTTTTCCACAAACTAATACATAGTTTGAAACATGGTTGACACAAATATAAAACATTGCAAAATAACTAAACCTAACTAGTGTTGGCATCGAAGATTTCATGTGTTCGCTGACAAGAAAGAACACTCTTAGGCACTCCCAGTCACCCAAACTGGAAAATCCAGCTATTGATGGTGCTCCTATTGGTTCTTTCGAGTAAGAACAACCAGAAACCTCCGTGCCTATTTGAAAGGACACGGATGTCGCCTAGAGGGGGGTGAATAGGCGGTTTAAAACTTTTACGAGATGGACTTAACAAATGCGGAATAAAACTAGCGTTTACTTTGTCAAGCCCAAATCCTATATACTATGGTTCACCTATGTGCACCAACAACTTATGCTAAGCAATACAAGCAACTTATGTGATAGCAAGATATATAACTTCAAGCACGATGGCTATCACAAAGTAGAGTGCATAAGTAAGAAGCTCGGGTATAGAGATAACCGAGGCACGCGGGAGACGACGATGTAGCCCGAAGTTCACACTCTTGCGAGTGCTACTCTCCGTTGGAGCGGTGTGGAGGACAAGTCACTCCAAAAGCACGAGGGTCACCGTATTCTCCTCGAGAATTCCCACCAAGAGGGATGTCCTCGAACCACTATGTAACCTTAGGGAGGTTACCGAACCCGCACAAAGCTTGGGGCTATCTCCACAACTTAATCGGAGGCTCCCAACAAATTGCCACAAAGGCCTTGACCTTGAAGAATCTCCACAACTTAATTGGAGTCCCCAAGAACACCACTAAGATGCCACAAAGGCCTTGCCCTTGAAGATTCTCCACAACTTAATTGGAGTCCCCAAGAATACCACAAAGATGCCACAAAGGCCTAGAATCCGTCTAGGGTTCCAAGAACCCAAGAGTAACAACCTTCTTGTTTTCACCACCACGAATCACCGTGGAGAACTCAAACCGATGCACCAAATGCAATGGCAAGAACACCACAAAGATGCTCAAGTCCTTCTCTCTAAAATTCCAACAAAGCTAGAAAAGCTATTGGGGGAATAAGAGAGGAAGAACAAAGGAATTCACAAAGAACACCAAGATCAAGATCTAGAGAGTTCCACTCACAAAGAGATGGATTTGATTGGTAGAAATGTAGATCTAGATCTCCTCTCTCTTTTCCCTCAAATGGGGGCAAGAATCATGGAGGGATTGAGAGATAGAGCAAGCTTCTCTAGTTCAACAATGGAGGAGAGAGAGTTAGAGAAGCCACAGCCCAAGGAGGAAGAAGGGGGTATTTATACCCCCCAAGAAAATCGAGCCGTTGGGCAAAAACCAGGGCCGGATTATCCGGCCTAAGTAAGGACCGGAGAAACCGCCCGCCCCCCCCGGATAATCCGGCCTCAGGGACAAAACCTGGTAAAAATCCGGCCAAAAGTCCGGCCCCTGTCCAGAGCTGCTTTTCTTCTGGTCCTTAGCCGATTTCGAGGGATCCGGCCCGGAAAATCCGGCCTGACAAACTGCAGAAACACCAAAACTAAAACGGGCATAACTTTAGCATCCGGACTCCGATTTTGATGATCTTGGGCTTGTTTTGAAGGTAGGAACAAGCTCTACAAGATCATGCAGGAAACCATCATAGTCCAACAAGGGAGGATAGAAACAAATGATGAAAGGTTTGACCTATCTAAAAAGACATACCGGTAAAACCTCCAATCTCGAAAATGCAACAAGTTGCCCGTGCAAAAACCATTCTTGATGAACTAGAACTTGTCATGAGAATAAGCACAAGCTCTAAATCATCACATGGATAAGATCCAAATAACAACCAAGAAAGATGATGAATCAAACTCGAAAACGCAACAAGTGATCTATGTGAAATCCGTTTTCGATGAACTAGAACTTGTCATGAGAATAAGCACAAGCTCTAAAACATCACATGGATAAGGTCCAAATAACAACCAAGAAAGATGATGCAAGGATGCAAAGGTTTGAGCTCTCTCCGAACGATACGATCAAGTTACTCACTCGAGAGCCCTCTTGATAGTACGGCAACTAAATTATAAACCGGTCTCCAACTACACTATGAGACCGGTGAGAAAGAAACCCTATCAAGAGCAAACCTTATACTTGCGCATTCCACTTGAGCTCGATGACGACGATCTTGACCTCAACAAGATGGAACGCCTTTCTTGCTTGTGCTTGCTTGACGAAGTCTTGTGGATTGCTCCCCCATAATCCACCATGGGAGAGCTTCTTCTTCGGCGCATCTTCACATATCCATGATCACCATATGGATGGCAAGACTCAAGCAAAGGATCTCTTCGAGATGGCTCATCTTGAACTTGCACTTCATTTCTCCATGGAAAGCTTCAACCTTATGAACTCTTCGAGTTGGCTCATCTTGAACTTGCACTTCATTCTTCATCATATTGATGTCTTGAAGTAACTTGAGGGCTCACTTCATCTTCATCTTCAAGACATACTTGACACTTGATATCCTTCATCAATTTCTTCTTATTGCAACCTTGAAGCCAACAAATGGTTCAAGAATTTCCTATGGATAACTCCTACAAATATAACTCAATGCAAACATTAGTCCATAGGAATTGTCATTAATTACCAAAACCACACATGGGGGCTCCATGCACTTTCAATCTCCCCCATTTTGGTAATTGATGACAATCTCTTTGAGAGGGTTTATATAAGGAATTTAAGTAACAAATAAGTTGAATATATAGAGCAAACTCCCCCATAATATATGCATGTGTGAATGATCTTGACTTTCATTGCATATATTGGCATTCAAAGCCTAGTGGAGTTTCCTCTAAATATTCAACTATGCAAAGCAACAAGATGCAATGCAATAAAGGCACATGCTTAAGCACAAAGCAAAGACATAACCAAATTCCCTTAAACCCTCCAAACTTCTCCCCCATTGGCACCAATTGCCGAAATGGGCGAAAAATTTAGAAGGCCAATATAGTGAGAGTTCCTCCATAGCGTGTGCATTTCTCATAATTTGAGTGGAATCAAATGCACATATCCAATGACGAATATTCGGAAGGAATCACACTATAGATAGGATCAAAGATTGCAAAAAGATAACAAAGTCAAGAAGCTTCAACAAATGAAGCAAGCAACCAAATGAACCACAGGGAAGATACCAAAAGAAAGATAGATATTATGATAAGATCAAGAAGATTGCTCTAAATAATATGAGGAAGCTCCCCAAGGTTTGTGCACAAAACTAGACAATTTGCATTGTAGTATAAAGTGCACAAACATGGAATCATCACTCCCATAATATCATTCAAAAACAAAAGATACCAAGTGAATCAAAATCTAATGATCACCACAAGATAGTGTTCTAAATAAAACGAGGAAGCTCCCCAAGGTACATGCATAAAATAAAATGTTGCATTTGAATACAATATGCATAACATGGAATCCTCACTCCCTCATTTAAAACACAAACATTTGTAATAGATCATAGATAGAAAAGTAAGTTAAACACTTGCAACAAACAAATAATTGAGCAACAAGTAAGAGGCACCATAATAAAAAGGCTCAACCAAGAGGATATGTGAAAGGCATGATAAAGCATATTATAAGACTATTACAAGGATGAGCAATAAGCATCATCATAGTCTTCAATGAATTATATTGCTTAGCATGACCAATCAACACGCAATAAATAAATAAGATATCAAAAGGAGATGTATCATCTCTTATGTGCATAAGTTTCTCTAAGTGGGCAATATCACAAAGATATTTATCCACAAAGAAACATGCACACACAAAATAGATACGCAAGAAAAATAGTATGATATCCAAGACGAAGTCATGCAATATACCAATAAGAATTTTTGCTTAATAGCATGGCCAAAGGCTCAATTTTATCTTATTGTACATTCATGAACTTCAACCACAAACAACTAAAATACATCACAAATATCAACAAGGGATAGAAGATAGTTGGGATGCATTTGAGAAAGGCAACAAGTATCACAAACGGGGATACCAAAAGAAGTAACTAAATTTTCACTTTCATCTATATTGCACATGTGAGAGCCTTGAGGAATTGATATGCAACAAAATTGCTAGATAGGCATAGTTGGGATGGATGAATCATGAGCATGATTTAAAATACTTCCCAACAAATGCACTCATCTCAAATTACTCACATTCACAATAAAGAGGTTTCATTAAGACTTTTGCAAGAAGCACAACATTTGCAAATCAAGAGATTCATGCCAAGATGCAACCATAAGGTTGGATACAAGAAAAGTATGCATGAGAAGATACTTGTTACCAAGATAGCATTGGTGTGGATGTAGTAAATATGTGTTCGTTGACCATCCTAGATTGCCTCAAGTTACCATTGAGTCACCACATCTTTCCAAGAGTGAGACAAGCATTCAATGCATATCCATTGTACCTAACACAAAGGTAAGTACAAAATGGTCCCCAAACTAATTGGGTCCGAAGTAGTTAGACACACTACAACATATAGGACAAACTCCACAATTCTATGTGCATATAGATATGAAATTGAATTTCATGCACATCTTAGCCAAATTAGGATTTGATGGAGTTTACCCTATATATTGGATCAAAGAAAGTGACACATGCCATAAGATATACATATATTAAATATGCATGCACAATACTTTCAAGAACCAAAGGAAGATACAATTTGGACAAAACACCAAATAAACCAAGAGACAATGGTTGTCCAAATTATATCAAAGAATCAAATCAACACAAGATTGACTCCAAAGACTTATCTCATTATAAGAAGCTAATTAAACCTAAACACAAAGGAATGAGATAACCAACTCCCAAGAGAGCAAGGTTCCAACAAATAAACCGAACGCTCGAAACTTTTTATGATGGCACAAAGTACCAAAAAGAAAATTTTATGTCTCCCAAAACCAAATATTTGATAAAAATCAAGAGATGTTAAGCATTCTAATAAATATAGAAGAGCTCCCCCAAGATTGGTGCATTATTGATACGTCTCCGACGTATCGATAATTTCTTATGTTCCATGCCACATTATTGATGATATCTACATGTTTTATGCACACTTTATGTCATATTCATGCATTTTCTGGAACTAACCTATTAACAAGATGCCGAAGTGCCGCTTGTCGTTTTCTGCTGTTTTTGGTTTCGTAAATCCTAGTAAAGAAATATTCTCGGAATTGGACGAAATCAACGCCCAGGGTCCTATTTTGCCACGAAGCTTCCAGAAGACCGAAGAGGAGACGAAGTGGGGCCACGAGGTGGCGACACCATAGGGCGGCGTGGCCCAAGCCCTGGCCGCGCTGACCTATAGTGTGGGCCCCTCGTGACGCCCCTTGACCTGCCCTTCCACCTACAAATAGCCTTCGTCGCGAAACCCCCAGTACCGAGAGCCACGATACGGAAAACCTTCCAGAGAGGCAGCCGCCGCCAATCCCATCTCGGGGGATTCAGGAGATGGCCTCCGGCACCCTGCCGGAGAGGGGAATCATCTCCCGGAGGACTCTACGCCGCCATGGTCGCCTCCGGAGTGATGTGTGAGTAGTCTACCCCGTGACTATGGGTCCATAGCAGTAGCTAGATGGTTGTCTTCTCCCCATTGTGCTTAATTGTCGGGTCTTGTGAGCTGCCGAACATGATCAAGATCATCTATCCGTAATTCCGTATGTTGCGTTTGTTGGGATCCGATGAATAGAGAATACTATGTTATGTTGATTATCAATTCATGTCTATGTGTTGTTTATGATCTTGCATGCTCTCCGTTATTAGTAGATGCTCCGGCCAAGTTGATGCTAGTAACTCCAAGAGGGAGTATTTATGCTCGATAGTGGGTTCATGTCTCCGTGAATCCGGAGGAGTGACAAGAACCTCTAAGATTATGGATGTGTCGTTGCCACTAGGGATAAAACATTGGTGCTATGTTCGAGGATGTAGTTACCGATTACATTACGCGCAATACTTAATGCAATTGTCTCGTTGTTAGCAACTTAATACCGGAGGGGTTCGGATGATAACCTCGAAGGTGGACTTTTTAGGCATAGATGCATGCCGGATAGCGGTCTATGTACTTTGTCGTAATGCCCAATTAAATCTCACTATACTCATCATAATATGTATGTGCATGGTCATGCCCTCTTTATTTGTCAATTGCCCAACCGTAATTTGTTCACCCAACATGCTCGTTTATCTTATGGGAGAGACACCTCTAGTGAACTGTGGACCCCGGTCCAATTCTCTATACTGAAATACAATCTACTGCAATACTGTTCTACTATTTTCTGGAAACAATCATCATCCACACTATACATCTAATCCTTTGTTACAGCAAGCCGGTGAGATTGACAACCTCGCTGTTTCGTTGGGGCAAAGTACTTCGTTTGTGTTGTGTAGGTTCCACGTTGGCGCCGGAATCCCTGGTGTTGCGCCGCACTACATCTCACCGCCATCAACCTTCAACGTGCTTCTTGACTCCTACTGGTTCGATAAACCTTGGTTTCTAACTGAGGGAAACTTACTGCTGTACGCATCACACCTTCCACTTGGGGTTCCCAACGGTCGCGTGATGTACGCGTGTCAAGCTAAATTTCTGGCGCCGTTGCCGGGGAGATCAAGACACGCTGCAAGGGGAGTCTCCACATCCCAATCTCTTTACTTTGTTTTTGTCTTGCTTAGTTTTATTTACTACTTTGTTTGCTGCACTATATCAAAATACAAAAAAATTAGTTGCTAGTTTTACTTTATTTGCTATCTTGTTTGCTATATAAAAAACACAAAAAAATTAGTTACTTGCATTTACTTTATCTAGTTTGCTTTATTTACTGTTGCTAAAATGGGTACTCCTGAAAATACTAAGTTGTGTGACTTCACAACCACAAATAATAATGATTTCTTATGCACACCTATTGCTCCACCTGCTACTACAGCAGAATTCTTTGAAATTAAACCTGCTTTACTGAATCTTGTTATGCGAGAGCAATTTTCTGGTGTTAGTTCTGATGATGCTGCTGCCCATCTCAATAATTTTTTTGAACTATGTGAAATGCAAAAATATAAAGATGTAGATGGTGACATTATAAAATTAAAATTGTTCCCTTTCTCATTAAGAGGAAGAGCTAAAGATTGGTTGCTATCTCTCGCCTAAGAATAGTATTGATTCATGGACTAAATGCAAGGATGCTTTTATTGGTAGATATTATCCCCCTGCTAAAATTATATCTTTGAGGAGTAGCATAATGAATTTTAAACAATTAGATACTGAGCATGTTGCACAAGCATGGGAAAGAATGAAATCTTTGGTTAAAAATTGCCCAACCCATGGATCGACTACTTGGATGATCATCCAAACCTTTTATGCAAGGACTGAATTTTTCTTCGCGGAACCTATTGGATTCAGCTGCTGGAGGTACCTTTATGTCCATTACTCTTGGTGAAGCAACAAAGCTTCTTGATAATATGATGATCAATTACTCTGAATGGCACACGGAAAGAGCTCCACAAGGTAAGAAGGTAAATTCTGTCGAAGAAACCTCTTCCTTGAGTGATAAGATTGATGCTATTATGTCTATGCTTGTGAATGATAGGACAAATGTTGATCCTAATAATGTTCCGTTAGCTTCATTGGTTGCACAAGAAGAACATGTTGATGTAAACTTCATTAAAAATAATAATTTCAACAACAATGCTTACCGGAACAATTCTAGTAACAACTATAGGCCATATCCTTATAATAATGACAACGGCTATGGTAATTCTTATGGGAATTCTTACAACAATAATAGGAACACACCCCCTGGACTTGAAGCCATGCTTAAAGAATTTATTAGTACAGAAACCGCTTTTAACAAATCTGTTGAAGAAAAGCTTGGGAAAATTGATATACTTGCTTCTAAAGTCAATAGTCTTGCTGCTGATGTTGATCTTTTGAAATCGAAAGTTATGCCTAATGAGAATCATCATAATAAAATTTTTACTACAGCAAATGCCATCCAAGTTAGAATTAATGAGAATATAAGATTGATGGCCGAATTGCGTGCTAGGTGGGAAAGAGAAGAAAATGAAAAAGAAGATAATATAGCTAAAGTTTGGACTATTACCACCACTAGTAATGCTAATGCTACACAAGTTGCTGCACCTCCTACTAATACTAATAAAAGAATTGGTGTTAGCAATGTTTCCACTTCTAATGCAAAGTGCGAAAAACTGTCTGAAACTGCTAAAACTGCTGAAACTGCCTGTGATAAAACTGCTGAATTTTTTTCCAACATTGGGGATGATGATCCCATTGCTTTAGATTATAATGGTTTGAATTTTGATGATTGCCACATCTCTGAAGTTATAAAGTTCTTACAAAAACTTGCTAAGAGTCCTAATGCTAGTGCTATAAATTTGGCTTTCACGCAACATATTACAAATGCTCTCATAAAAGCTAGAAAAGAGAAACTAGAGCGCGAAGCCTCTATTCCTAGAAAGCTAGAGGATGGTTGGGAACCCATCATTAAGATGAAGGTCAAAGATTTTGATTGTAATGCTTTATGTGATCTTGGTGCAAGTATTTCCGTTATGCCTAAGAAAATCTATAATATGCTTGACTTGCCACCGCTGAAAAATTGTTATTTGGATGTTAATCTTGCTGATCATTCTACAAAGAAACCTTTGGGGAAAGTTGATAATGTTCGCATTACCGTTAACAATAACCGTTTCCCCGTTGATTTTGTTGTCTTGGATATTGAATGCAATGCATCTTGTCCCATTATATTGGGAAGACCTTTTCTTCGAACTGTTGGTGCTATCATTGATATGAAGGAAGGTAATATAAAATATCAATTTCCTATCAAGAAAGGTATGGAACACTTCCCTAGAAAGAGAATGAAGTTACCTTTTGATTCTATTATTAGAACAAATTATGATGTTGATACTTCGTCTCTTGATAATACTTGATACACACTTTCTGCGCCTAGCTGAAAGGCGTTAAAGAAAAGCGCTTATGGGAGACAACCCATGTTTTTACTACAGTACTTTGTTTTTATTTTGTGTCTTAGAAGTTGTTTACTACTGTAGCAACCTCTCCTTATCTTAGTTTAGTGTTTTGTTGTGCCAAGTAAAGTCGTTGATAGAAAAGTTCATATTAGATTTGGATTACTGCGCAGAAACAGATTTCTTTGCTGTCACGAATCTGGGCAAAATTCTCTGTCGGTAACTCAGAAAATTATGCCAATTTACGTGAGTGATCCTCAGATATGTACGCAACTTTCATTCAATTTGAGCATTTTCATTTGAGCAATTCTGGTGCCTCGATAAAATTCGTCAATACGAACTGTTCTGTTTTGACAGATTCTGCCTTTTATTTCGCATTGCCAGTTTTGTTATGTTCGATGGATATTTCGATTCCATTGACTTTCAGTAGCTTTGTGCAATGTCCAGAAGTGTTAAGAATGATTATGTCACCTCTGAACATGTTAATTTTTATTGTCCACTAACCCTCTAATGAGTTGTTCTAAGTTTGGTGTGGAGGAAGTTTTCAAGGATCAAGAGAGGGAGATGATACAACATGATCAAGGAGAGTGAAAGCTCTAAGCTTGGGGATGCCCCGGTGGTTCACCCCTGCATATATCAAGAAGACTCAAGCGTTTAAGCTTGGGGATGCCCAAGGCATCCCCTTCTTCATCGACAACATTATCGGTTCCTCCCCCGAAACTATATTTTTATTCCATCACATCTTATGTGCTTTTCTTGGAGCGTCGGTTTGTTTTTGTTTTTGTTTTGTTTGAATAAAATGGATCCTAGCATTCATTGTATGGGAGAGAGACACGCTCCGCTGTAGCATATGGACAAGTATGTCCTTAGGCTCTACTCATAGTATTCATGGCGAAGTTTCTTCTTCGTTAAATTGTTATATGGTTGGAATTGGAAAATGATACATGTAGTAATTGCTAAAATGTCTTGGATAATATGATGCTTGGCAATTGTTGTGCTCATGTTTAAGCTCTTGCATCATATACTTTGCACCTATTAATGAAGAAATACATAGAGCATGCTAAAATTTGGTTTACATATTTGGTCTCTCTAAAGTCTAGATAATTTCTAGTATTGAGTTTGAACAACAAGGAAGACGGTGTAGAGTCTTATAATGTTTTCAATATGTCTTTTATGTGAGTTTTGCTGCACCGCATCATCCTTGTGTTTGTTTCAAATAACCTTGCTAGCCTAAACCTTGTATCGAGAGGGAATAC
>NC_061509.1:182252329-182299873 GCF_022539505.1 Lolium rigidum
CTTTAACGCCTTCAGCCTAGGCGCGAAAGTGTGTATCAAGTGTTATCAAGAGACGAAGCATCAACATCATAACTTGTTCTAATAATAGAATCAAAAGGTAACTTCATTCTCTTTCTAGGGAAGTGTTCCATACCTTTCTTGAGAGGAAATTGATATTTAATATTACCTTCCTTCATATCAATGATAGCTCCAACGAGTTCGAAGAAAAGGTCTTCCCAATATAATGGGACAAGATGCATTGCATTCAATATCCAAGACAACAAAATCAACGGGGACAAGGTTATTGTTAACGGTAATGCGAACATTATCAACTCTCCCCAAAGGTTTCTTTATAGCATTATCAACAAGATTAACATCCAAATAACAATTTTTCAATGGTGGCAAGTCAAGCATATTATAAATTTTCTTAGGCATAACGGAAATACTTGCACCAAGATCACATAAAGCATTACAATCAAAGTCATTGACCTTCATCTTAATGATGGGCTCCCAACCATCCTCTAGCTTCCTAGGAATAGAAGCTTCACGTTCTAGTTTCTCTTCTCTAGCTTTTATGAGAGCATTTGTAATATGTTTTGTGAAAGCCAAGTTTATAGCACTAGCATTAGGACTCTTAGCAAGTTTTTGTAAGAACTTTATAACTTCAGAGATGTGACAATCATCAAAATCCAAACCATTATAATCTAAAGCAATGGGATCATCATCCCCAATGTTGGAAAAAATTTCAGCAGCTTTATCACAGCAGTTTCAGTAGTTTTAGCAGCTTCCTAGCAGCTTTGCAGTGCTTTGCATTAGAAGTGGAAACATTGCCAACACCAATTATTTTACCATTATTAGTAGGAGGTGCAGCAACATGTGGAGCATTAGCATTGCTAGTGGTGGTAATAGTCCAAACTTTAGCTACATTATTCTCTTTAGCTAGTTTTTCATTTTCTTCTCTTTCCCACCTAGCATGCAATTCGGCCATCAATCTTATATTCTCATTAATTCTAACTTGGATGGAATTTGCTGTAGTAACAATTTTATTTTCAATATCCTTATTAGGCATAACTTTCGATTTCAAAAGATCAACATCGGAGGCAAGACTATCAACCTTAGAAGCGAGAATATCAATTTTATTGAGCTTTTCCTCAACTGTATTTGTTAAAAGCAGCTTTGTGTACTAATAAATTCTTTAAGCATAGCTTCAAGTCCAGGGGGTGTGTTCCTATTATTGTTGTAAGAATTCCCATAAGAATTACCATAACCATTACCATTATTATAAGGATATGGCCTATAGTTATTACTAGAATTGTTCCGATAAGCATTGTTGTTGAAATTATTATTTTTAATGAAGTTTACATCAACATGTTCTTCTTGGGCAACCAATGAAGCTAACGGAACATTATTAGGATCAACATTAGTCCTATCATTCACAAGCATAGACATAATAGCATCAATCTTATCACTCAAGGAAGAGGTTTCTTCGACAGAATTTACCTTCTTACCTTGTGGAGCTCTTTCCGTGTGCCATTCAGCAGTAATTAATCATCATATTATCAAGAAGTTTTGTTGCTTCACCAAGAGTGATGGACATAAAGGTACCTCCAGCAGCTGAATCCAATAGGTTCCGCGAAGAAAAGTTCGATCCCGCATAAAAGGTTTGGATGATCATCCAAGTAGTCGATCCATGGGTTGGGCAATTTTTAACCAAAGATTTCATTCTTTCCCAAGCTTGTGCAACATGCTCATTATCCAATTGTTTAAAATTCATTATGCTACTCCTCAAAGATATAATTTTAGCAGAGGGATAATATCTACCAATAAAAGCATCCTTGCATTTAGTCCATGAATCAATACTATTCTTAGGCAGAGATAGCAACTAATCTTTAGCTCTTCCTCTTAATGAGAAAGGAAACAATTTTAATTTTATAATGTCACCATCTACATCTTTATACTTTTGCATTTCACACAATTCAACAAAATTATTGAGATGGGCAGCAAGCATCATCGAATCTAACACTGTAAAATTGCTCTCGCATAACAAGATTCAAGTAAAGCAGGTTTAATTTCAAAGAATTCTGCTGTAGTAGCAGTGTGGAGCAATAGGTGTGCATAAGAAATCATTATTATTTGTGGTTGTGAAGTCACACAACTTAGTATTTTCAGGAGTAGCCATTTTAGCAGTAGTAAATAAAGCAAACTAGATAAAATAAATGCAAGTAACTAATTTTTTTGTGTTTTTGATATAGAGTGCAAGACAAGTAAATAAAGTAAAGCTAGCAACTAATTTTTTTGTGTTTTGATATAATGCAGCAAACAAAGTAGTAAATAAAATAAAGCAAGACAAAAACAAAGTAAAGAGATTGGATTGTGGAGACTCCCTTGCAGCGTGTCTTGATCTCCCCGGCAACGGCGCCGTAAAAATGAGCTTGATGCGCGTAACGCACACGTCCGTTGGGAACCCCAAGAGGAAGGTGTGATGCGCACAGTGAGCAAGTTTTCCCTCGTAAAGAAACCAAGGTTTATCGAACCAGGAGGGAGCCAAGAAGCACGTTGAAGGTTGATGGCGGCGGGATGTAGTGCGGCGCAACACCAGGGATTCCGGCGCCAACGTGGAACCCGCACAACACAACCAAAGTACTTTGCCCCAACGAAACAGCTGAGGTTGTCAATCTCACCGGCTTGCTGTAACAAAGGATTAGATGTATAGTGTGGATGATGATTGTTTGCAGAAAACAAGTAGAACAAGTATTGCAGAGATTGTATTCGATGTAAAAGAATGGACCGGGGTCCACAGTTCACTAGAGGTGTCTCTCCCATAAGATAAATAGCATGTTGGGTGAACAAATTACAGTCGGGCAATTGACAAATAGAGAGGGCATGACCATGCACATACATGATATGATAAGTATAGTGAGATTTAATTGGGCATTACGACAAAGTACATAGACCGCTATCCAAGCATGCATCTATGCCTAAAAAGTCCACCTTCGAAGTTATCATCCGAACCCCTTCCAGCATTAAGTTGCAAACAACATGCACAATTGCATTAAGTATGGTGCGTAATGTAATCAATAACTACATCCTCGGACATAGCATCAATGTTTTATCCCTAGTGGCAACAAGCACATCCACAACCTTAGAACTTTCTCGTCACCGTCCTGCATTTAATGGAGGCATGAACCCACTATCGAGCATAAATACTCCCTCTTGGAGTTAAGAGCAAAACTTGGCCGAGCCTCTACTAATAACGGAGAGCATGCAAGATCATAAACAACACATAGGTAATAGATTGATAATCAACATAACATAGTATTCTCTATCCATCGGATCCCGACAAACACAACATATAGCATTACAGATAGATGATCTTGATCATGTTAGGCAGCTCACAAGATCCGACAATGAAGCACATGAGGAGAAGACGACCATCTAGCTACTGCTATGGACCCATAGTCCAGGGGTGAACTACTCACTCATCACTCCGGAGGCGACCATGGCGGTGAAGAGTCCTCCGGGAGATGATTCCCCTCTCCGGCAGGGTGCCTGAGGCGATCTCCTGAATCCCCCGAGATGGGATTGGCGGCGGCGGCGTCTCGCGGAAGGTTTTCCGTATCGTGGCTCTCGGCATCGGGGGTTTCGCGACGAAGACTATATGTAGGCGGAAGGGCAGGTCAAGAGGCGACACGAGGGGCCCACACAACAGGCCGCGCGGCCGGGGCCGGGCCGCGCCGCCCCGGCGTGTCGCCGCCTCGTGGCCCCACTTCGTCTCCCCTCGGTCTTCCGGAAGCTTCGTGGCAAAATAGGCCCCCGGGCGTTGATTTCGTCCAATTCCGAGAATATTTCGTTACTAGGATTTCGAAACCAAAAACAGCGAGAAAACGAGAACCGGCACTTCGACATCTTGTTAATAGGTTAGTTCCGTAAAAACGCATAATTATGACATAAAGTGTGCATAAAACATGTAGATATCATCAATAATGTGGCATGGAACATAAGAAATTATCGATACGTCGGAGACGTATCAGGCATATCTCCAACAAAATGTGCATCCTTAAGAAGAAAGGAGGCATGGGTTTTCGTGACCTGCATTGCTTCAATTCAGCCTTGTTGGCAAAGCAAGCCTGGAGGCTGATATGTGAACATGATTCACTATGTGCTAGAGTTTTAAAAGCCAAATATTATCCGTCAGGAGATTTGCTTAATGCTGACCTAAAGAAAGGTTCCTCGTACACTTGGCAAAGTATGTGGTCCGGTATACAAACTCTAAAGAAGGGTTGTATTTGGCGTGTCGGTGATGGAGTAGATATTAATATTTGGGACGATGCTTGGATCCCAGATAGTCCTTCCAGGATGGTGGTTACCCCAGGGGCAATATTGAGCTCACTAATGTTGCAGAACTTATTGATCCATATACACGATCATGGGATGAAGGTAAACTGAGAAACCATTTCTTTTCAGTTGATGTGAACACGATCATGAGTATTCCTCTAGCAATGGGCATGATCGATTAGCGTACTATACTGAGTGGAACTTTCAACATGGCAGAAAATTGAGGCGTAGCCATGGACAAGGAGCATCGATGATCAATCCTTTTTGGTCCAAAGTTTGGTCACTAAAAACCTCAGCGAAGGTGAAAAAAATTTCCTGGAGATTTTTACATGGTACTATTCCCTGTAATTGCACACTTGCAAATAGGCATATTATAACTAGCAGCCTATGCCCGGTGTGCAAGATTTACTGTAAGGACACTCTGCATTTGTTCTTTCAATGTCCAAGAGCAGCTGAAATTTGGGAGAAGTTTGGTCTGATCGAATCAACGAAGCCTCCACTTTTGACCATTCTGGATCTACAGTTTTTGAGGTTCTTTTGAAACAACCAGACACCCAAGCTACAAACCTTCAAGGTGTAAATACCAAAGAGTTACTTTTTGGTACATTTGGTGGTAGAGAAGGAAGATAGTTCACGAGGAGACCGTCTCCAACCCTCTGTATTCGGCTAAGTCTATCAGAGCCATTAAGTTGAACTACACCCGATCATGCTAGAAGAACCCAGGGATTCGCTGGGGTGGGTGGGAAAAACCGAAGGAAGGCTACACAAAACCAAATGTTGATGCGTCCTTCTATGATCAGTCTTTTCTAGGTGCAACTGGAGCTGTGATAAGAGACGATCAAGTAAATTTTTTAGCGGGAAGCTGCTGCTCTATCGCTTCGATTTCAGATGCAGTGACTGCTGAAGATCGCGCACTAAGAGATGGCCTCCACCTTGTTGGGGAGGTTGGATGCACCAGACTGGTTGTCAACTGCGACTGTATGAATGTGATCGAGATAAAGCAAGACGGTGGAAATTCACTTGGTGCGGCTGCAACAATTTATGAAGAATGATCTTTTCTTTCTAGAGGTTTTTCCCATGTTATTTTTAATCACTGTCCAAGGGAAAGTAATAAGGTAGCTCATACTTTAGCTAGTAAGGTGGTTGGTTGGATCTCAGTCCATTATTTGGCTCGACGATCCACCAGATTTTTTTTACTACTACTACTACAGTTTTTCTGTCTAATTTCGATTTTGTTTCAAACGCATGGAACGGTACATCAAAATGAACATTCTGTTATATTACTCCCTTCCTTCCTATAATGTATGTTTGAACTTTATCTAAATTGAAATATATTTAAATATATCTAAAATTTTCAGATATCTTTTGCGGGACGGGATAGTATTAGAAAAACATAAAGTGCCATAGTCACTAATTGATTTTTGTTTCTATTTCCGTACATATGGATCGTGATTGTAATTAGTAGGACAACGTATCACTAGGGCGGACATATGACACCTGGGGCCCGAACTGGATATGGGCCATACTCACGGTGGTATGGTAGTGTCCGATTAGCGCCTTGCATATGGTCCATTAGTCCCCTGAATATATCCATTCAACTTTAGCTCATTAATCACCTGAATATGGCCCATACACATGGGAACCTACCTGAACAGTGGGTCCCACAAAGAAGGCTGACATGTGGGGCCATGCTTAAAGAATTGAAGGCAAGCAGACAAGTGTAATCGCACGTGTGAAAAAAAATTGACATCAAAACTGACATGTGGAGCTTGGTTGGGCAAACTGACATGACTGGTCCACTTCACTAGCTGGAAGCTAACGGAATGGCTGGTCCAACGCGGAAATCTCTTGTCGGGACCTGACACGCGGACCTGAGTGTTGCAGGTCGGGTACATGTCTGTAGAAAGTGGTTGTGTTGCCTTATATATATATACTAGCATGGAAGGGCGCGGCGGCACGCCGCACCGATTGTGTAATACGATGGTAGTACTAATTTTAAGACCATATTTAAATTGATTAATATTTTATTGTTTAAATAGTTGTTTTAAGACGGTGTTAATGAAATGTGATACGACATACACTAAATTTATGTGCATTAAAGCAGGACAAATAATATAGACCCAAGAGATTTAGATCTAACAGTAGATTACTTTTTAAAACCTGAGTATCTTGCTCTCAGAGTATTTAGAGCACTGCAGTTTTGTTGCTCACAATCTATATGCCTAGGCAACCGTATGTGCTCCAAGCTGTGTAGAGTTTACAACATTGAAAAGCAATTTCATTTATATGAGCCCAAGCGTGAGTGTTGTGTCATACACACTCTTACTAACAATGGAAAGTAGCGTTAAAACAGGAAATAGAGAAACTTTTTACACATTCGTTTTAGTGTAGATACACAGGACAATACACGGCAGTTGGTAATACACATTGGAAACTTCTTGATCAATATGTGATAAAACAATACATAAGACAATGCACATCTTGCGCGGCTTCGGAGTACAACTTTGGAGTAATAACAAAAATATTGGGAGCACCATGTGAAAAAAACCTGATGTGTATTGCTTTATCACATACTGATGCTCATATATTCTGTCCTTTACATTTTGTAAAATAAATAAGTTGAAGGGTTGGTGCTCTTCCTGGCGGAAGATAATAATTTCAATGGGAAAATAAATTACAGATAGCATTCTTTACTTGCACTATTTGGCACAGGGGAACACTAATACAAACTCATAGATTAAGTAGTTCATTATCCTTTTATCAATCTTCAATGTCTGAAACTCTGGACTCAACTATTTAACATGACAGATAAACCATAAAGACACTTTGTTTGATGGAAGACAGCAATACTGTTTTCTAATTTCATCAAGAGCAGTAAACAGAATACAAGATTGAGATGATTACAATTGTCTTCACAGAGAGCATAAAAGGAAAACCAAAAGTTAACCCTAACACTAGAAGAAGCACAAGAAAAACAGAGGAGCTACATAGACAGGAGATAAGAGTTGGGCACCGGAGATCCCATTGAACAATTCAAAATCAAGTTCGTAATCTTCCATCTTAATATAATTAACCAATGCAAATAAGCGACTGTACCTTGACGCCTTAGCCTGAAATTGTATGTCTAGCAGGAAAAAATCACTGGTCTACAAACAAAGTTGGTCAGATTGTTAGTTACAATACCGAGCTACTGAGCCGATTGAACGACTATAATCTGATGCCTTAGCTTGAAAGACTATGTCTAATACAGAAAAAATCAACTGGTTTAGTTGGTCTTGTTGGCAGTCACAATATTGAGCTTCTAACAGGGTGAAAATAGTTAAACTAAATCTAACGCTGCAGATTGTTAAACAGCATAGTTCACCAAAATGCAGTATCGTGTAGGCTTTGACATCGTCAAATGTCAGCTCACAAATATTATTTTATGCATAAAGGAAAGAAGTTGGAAAATAATGTATATATCGAAATGGGTGCACCATCATCCCATGTCAGTAATCTCTCTATCTATAGCTTGTTGTACCATGCCATTTGCCTATCTTGTCAGACATGTACTGCTAATCAAAAATACGGAAGGAGCACTTTATGTAAGAATCACTCTATACCTTGGGGTGGAGAGCCTGTCCGGGACACGGTAAGGGACAACAGAAGTCGAACATTATGAGCTCGTTGCCGGTGTTGGGCACAAAACTGGTGATGTTATGCTCGGACTTGGATTACCCTCATGTTTGGTTGCATCCACTTCTCCTCCGGATACTGTCTTCATGTGCCCCTTTCGAGAGGCTGAAATCACCATTGATAACCTACAATAGAATCCCCAAATAATCTTTTCTAGGCGTCATAGTAGTTTTATGATCAAACGAATTTCTATGCACAGATTTCTCTACAGCAGAGAGAGAAAGGAGCAGAACGACCAACCGTGTGTGTGAGAGAGAGAGAGAGGAGCGAGAAGCAATGCATGTGCTGTAAGGAAGGAGCACCATCTGCTTCTGTATGCTGCAGCACTCGTATACATCTACATTTTCTACACTCTGCAATCTCAACCATGGTAATTAAAGGGACATACTTGGTTCCCTTGATAGTGTTTGCAGTATCGTCTCGAAAAAGGAAGAGTTTTCAGTATTTCCAATTTGGACATGGCCCCTAGATGATAAGAAAGTCCATCAGTTTACTCTAGACCTGAAGATATACATAATATGAACTTATTAAAAAAATGCAGTACCATTTTTTCTGGTTTCCAGAGCTTGTCACAAGGAAGGAGGCTTTGTTCATTAATTTGTAAGAAAGGTTATAAGCAACACAAAAGAATTTAGGACATAAGAGAGAGAGAGAGAGAGAGAGAGAGAGAGAGAGAGAGAGAGAGAGAGAGAGAGAGAGAGAGAGAGAGAGAGAGAGAGAGCAGGGCATAAACGTGAAAAATCTGAAAACAACAGTGGAGAATAACAAAGATCTAAACTGTGTCTTGCCGGAGGTGATCATTTTAAAAAAATTGGCACTAAAGTAATTTGTAAGAAAAGAATACTAATGCTTTGAGTAATGTGTAATTTAGGAAGGTAGAAATAGAAGTGTATGAGAATTCGTGGAAGTTACTTGCTGACAATATTGAAAGGTAAAACATTGTCCACACAAGGAGAAACAAATAAGCCGAGGCAATGTAATGTATTTATCAAAAAAAAAGGAGAAACCATAAATTTAAATTCTGAGAAGGACAGAACATCACCTCATGCTCATGGTCTACGACAATAAGGCCCAGCTGGTAAATGTTTTGTTGTTTTTGGAGATCCTATTATCGCAGATAGGGCCAATACATGTGTGGATTTTGCATTGATAAAATTTGGGGATCACGTCCTTGACCAACAAAGTCTGCATGTTTCCTTTTTCTGATCTGCACAGAAGTAAGACCTTTCTATTATAGAACAGCAGATGGATTAGTAAAGATTGAAAGTAAGCAATGGAATCTGGAGGAAAATTGGGTCTGACAATTAACAGCAGCAACACGTCTTCAACCTAGAGGTCTAACACGTAACCTGGATGAAGGCGCAGATCTCTTTTTTTTAACGGAGAAGACACAGATCACCAATGACCAAATAGACATCAATCGCCGATGACAGTAGCATCATGATGGCGGCAGACCCATGGGGTGAAGTGGTCAGGCGGCCCAGCAACAACCAAAACTCCATAAGCAGAACGGACAGCCATTGCTTGGGAAATTGGGGTGGGAATCTTAGAATAAAGAACCACAAAAGGACCCTAAAATCAGAAAATTCACAGTAGGACACAAAATCACGACAATTAGAAGAATTGTAAAAAATACCTAATGTAGGCTGAAGAATGACCGGAACGAAGTCGTCGCTGATGGAAAACGTGGTGGAACGGAGCCTAACTGAGCAAGCAGCCTTGTCGATGCAATCACCCTCCTCGATCGCTGCAACAAAGAAATCAACTTAGAAAAGGAGGCGGCAGCATAACTGGGTAGTAGGATAGGAGGTAAGACATGAGAAAGGGCGACGGCGGCGGCAGATCTAAAGTCTAGACGATGGGGAAGGGCGAATCCAGGCTGAGGCGGCCCGATTCCAGGTGGCAGCGGCTGGTTTCCGGGAAGTGGTTGCAAGATTCTGGTCGGCGGCGGCTGGATTCCGGCCGGCGACGCACGTGACTGCAGCCGGTGGCATCTCTGCCTCGAACCCCTTGCCTGCGAATGGAAGAAACATATCTGCTCATCGGTGTCTCCTGCAAGCCTACCGTGCGCGGAAGCTGCTGGGATCTCGTCTTGCTCCGACGACCTTCTCCTTGTTCAATGGTGGGAGAGCAGCAGGGCGGCCTCCTCCATGTCCCAGCGGCGGCGCGCCATGAGGTGTAGTAGCCGCACGTGGCCATGCCGATTGTCGGAGCTGAGACAGCCGAGTCTTGACGAACCATACCGCCGTCGAGCGGGAGAGGTCGAAGGTGGGCCAGCGGCCCAGCGACGCCGGCAGGCGAGGCGGCGCTAGGGTTCCAATCTTCTAGCACGACACCACGGCTGGGGAAGGTGACGATTGAAATTTTTGGGAAGAGAGGAGAAGATTCGGGAGAGTTAGGTGTAGGGAGACAAATAGACAGAAAATGGACACGTGGGCATGCAAACCAGCACCGCTTTGACCATGGATAGAAGAGTCGTCACGGAAACGATGACCCACCACCATCTGAACTACGCCATAGCTACAGACACACCACAGAAACACCAGAAATACTCACCAGTGAGGCTCCATTAACACTTTCAAATTGCTGCAGAGCCCCAAAAGGTACACAAATCAAAACATCAAACATCACACGTGTCAGCACGAAGTTAATCCAAAAAAAGTTTAAAAATCTGAGAAAAATTGGATCTGTTAAGGTTTAGTATAGTAGTTATGGGTCCTAGTGATATAGGGCTTGGACTCTTGTGCGGGCAGGTGTGGGTCCAGGTCGGAGAAGCATGCAACAGACCGAAAAGTACGTGAACAGAAGCGCGCAGGTGGTGGTGGGTCATATGTGCCGAGTATCCTGAAACCCAGAACGTGTGACGACCCCCTCACAAAGGCCGCAGTTTGGGCCGCTCATGTGTGGCGATTGAAGTTCGTGGACAATCGTTGACGTTTAGAGCTCGTCCGTCACAGTTTCTCGGACCCAAGCAGCCCAAAATGCGATATGTGACGCGAGAACACAAAATCGTCAAACGTCAGCCCCGTTCCATCATTAAAACTCCAAGTTCTTATAGTGTTCCCTTAATTAGCTTTTGCAGTGACGGGTGAAAGAACGTGGAGCCCCATGTGTGGTTTTGGTAATTGATGAACTAACATTTGCATTGAGTTTCTCCTATACCAGATGTTGGCTTCAAGATTGCAAGAAGAAGAAAATGAAGAAGATCAAGTGACAAGTGTGTATTGGATAAGAAGACGGAGTGATTTATCGTATGCATCTTCAAGATATCAAAAATATGAAGAAAGAAGTTTGATGAAGAAGGTGACATGTGCATTACAGAAGAAGGATGAAGACGCAGTTTGCCATCCAAAAGGTGATCATAGATATATGAAGATATGCCGAAGAAGAAACCCTCCCAGAGTTGATTATGGGGGAGCAATCTGCAAGACTTCATCAAGAAAATTACAATCAAGAAAGGTGTTCCATATTGAAGCGGTCAAGATCGGCATCATCAAGTTCGAGTAGCATGTGTAAGGATAAGGTTTATTCTTGATAGGGTCTCTTTCTTGCTGGTCTTGTGGTCTTAGTTGGGTTATAGGTTTTAGGATAGTTGGTCGTACTATCAAGATGACTCCCAAATGAGTAATTTGGTTATATCATTCGTAGAGAGCTCAAACTCTTACATGATTTGCATTATATTTCTTGGTTGTTCTGAGTTCTCATCCATGTGATATTTTAGAGCTTGTGTTGATTCTGATGACAAGCTCCAACTCATCAAAAGCGGATTCCGCATGTATCACTTGTTGCATTTTCGAGTTTCACGTTTTTCTCGATTTCTCGTATTGAGAGGTTTCACTCTAAAAATCATAGAAAATCCTCCCCCACTTGTTTTCATACTTTCTCTTTTTGTGAGAGTACCCCTTGTCGTCCTCTTTCCAACAAAACTAGTTTCGCCTCAATCGAAGTTCGCAAAATCTAAATATGGACTTTAGAAGTTGCATCTTATTTTGTTTGAAAAAAGAAAAGAAAACGAGGAGAATCCATTTTAGGCCGCGGTACCACCATGTGAGCTTCATGCCTACTACCGGTCGGGGTTCTGCGAGTCCCTATCTCCATCTCGGTACCAGGCTGGTACCCTGGCTGGTAGTACTAAACCAAGGGCGGTACATGGCCGGTACTACCGAGCTGACCCATCTATTCCCGCGCGCTCCATCCGCTCGCCCACCGCTCCACCGCACGTTGCGCTCGCCCACGCCTCTTTGTTGCTTGCCTCCGCACCTCTCTTCGCTTGCTCGCCTCGCTTCAGCCTAGCTCGCCCCCATCTCCGCCCTAGGCCGCCTCCATGCACCACGTTTTGTTGGTTGCTGCGCGCGGCTGATGCATGTAAAATGCATACATAAACTTTGTCCTTTATCATATTGAATTCTAACATATTTGCAACATATATGATGTTATTACCATGTTTTACATTGATTTATGGGGATTTACCAATGATCCCCTTTATTTGGTTTATAACTCTGCAGAACGGGAATCGCCTGTTTTGTGTATTTTTCACTTTCAGCAACCCATGCGGAGTCAAATTGAGCTAGGATTTTTGGAGCGTCATTATTTCATCGGGAGAAGCACCCTGGGACCTGGAAGCACACCTGGATGAGCCTGAGGCCCAAAAGAGTCCAGGTGGCACGCCCAAACATGTAAGGCGCGCCACCTGCCCTCTTTCGACCATCGATCATCCAAATCGCGTGATCTTTTCGCCCACCAATGTATTTTGATTTTTGACCTAAAAATCACTATATATATATATATATATATATATATATATATATATATATATATATATATATATATATATAGGATAAATACTTCCTACTCCTGGGTGTAACTACACCCACGTCTCATATACTACCATACGGAAGTATATAACATACTTTATTGGTTTAAGTATGTTCGTATACTATATCTAAGATACTCCATACCAACTTTGGTGAAAAAAATTAAATACACCCATAGTTTGCACTATATATATAAAATACATGCATATTTATACGTAAATAAATAGTGTACGTAAAAAAATGTACATACTACCTACAAAGTAGGATATATACTACTAAAATATTTTTATATACTTCATACTACATGTATATACTCTTCGGTATGATAGATACTACCTAGATTGTGTGAAACACACGTGGGAGTAACTACACCCGGGTGTAGTATGAATATGTCCTATATATATATATATATGTGTGTGTGTGTGTGTGGCTCCGAAGAGTTCTCGGGAGGAGAGCTCCACAGAGATACAGAAACATGAAAATGGAGGCTGCAACAAAGAATATTGGAGGGGGAAACTTCGTCAGGATCACCGCCGGAGGGACCTCCACCTTCTCCAATTTATTCATCATCATCACCGTGGTCAAGGGAGAGTAGTCCACCTCTGGACTACGGGTTTGTGGCAGTAGCTTGATCTATTTCTATCATGTTCTTCATAGTTCTTAGTGCCATATGAGCTGCCTCACATGATTATGGCCATATATGTAATACCTATGTGGTGGATCCTTATTCTGTGATATTGTGCTATGAGATGTGATCGTATTATCTGTAAGATATATGTATTGATAGATGCATATTATGTACCCCGTTTTTAAATATTTATTCTGATCCAACATCTATGAAAGAGCGTGTGTGGGGTGATGTGTGTATTAGATGTAGTAGCATGGTTTTAGTGATTGAATAGTGACAACAAATTTATGATCTATTATAGCTGATACATCTCAAACGTATCTATAATTTTTGATGATCCATGCTTGTTTTACACCAATTCATATATGTTTTGTTTACACTTCGTTGCACTTTTACATGATTTTCAGCACTAACCTATTAGCAAGATGCCATACTGCCAGTTCCCTGCTTTCTGCTGTTCTTGTATTTCAGAAAAGTTGTACAAAAAATATTCTCGGAATTGGACGAACCAAAAGCCGAAGTCAATATTTTACTAAAACGAAGACGAAGTCCAGAGGGGGCGAAGAGGCGTACCAGGGCACCCACACCACCACTAGGCGAGGGCCAGCCCTAGGCCGCGCCTAGGGTAGGTGTGGGGCCCACAGGCGCCCCACCGACCCGAATCCTCCGCCTATTTATACATCTTCTCGGGAAAACCCTGGAAACCCGAGCCTCATCCACGAAAAGTTCCGTCGTGGCCGCCATCGCTGAACCCATCTCGGGGGTTCTGAAGCTCTTCCCGGCACCCTTCCGGAGGGGGAAATCATCGCCAGAGGCATCTACATCGCCATGCCCGCCTCCAAAGTGATGTGTGATTAGTTCATCCCTGGACTATGGGTCCATAGAAGTAGCTAGATGATTGTCTTCTCCATGTGCTTCATGTATCGATCTTGTGAGCTGTCCTACATCATCTTTATGTAATCCTCTATGTTTGGTTTGTTGGGATACGATGAATGTTAAATACTATGTTAAGATTGATCATATATTCATGTCATATGCTATTTGTGATCTTGCATGCTCTCCGTTGCTACTAGAAACTCTGGCCAAGTGAACACTTGTGACTCCAAGAGGGGGTATTCATGCTCGATAGTAGGTTCACGCCTCTAGTTTTCTAAGAGAGTGACTTTATAACTTCTAAGGTTGTATATGTGTAACAGGGCTGGAATTCGAGCCAAGCCAAGCCAGCTCGGCTTGACTCGTTAAAGCTTGGTCAACAATCGAGTTAGCTCGACTCGACTCGTTTAACAATCGAGTCCGGATTTGAAACTCGGCTCGACTCGCAAAGCTCGCGAGTAACTCACGAGTAGCTCGTTTAAAACTGTCAAATAGAACATGTAATATGTACAATGCATTTTTCCCGAATATTTGGGCATAAATAATGAACAACAAGCATTAGGACTATGGTACCGCAAAAATATAAACCACAACGATCAATATATCATCAACATAAGATTGCCAAGTTGAGAAACCACAAATATACTTGCGCATTTTGGTGGGTTTGGGCCAAATTCATTTTTACCGAGCTAAACGAGCTACTCGTGAGTTCGATGAACTCGGTTCGTTTAGCTTGAACTCGTTTAACGATAAAATATGAAACTCGGCTTGGCTCGTTATACACCGAGTTCGAGTCGAGACGAGTCGAGTCACGAGTGACTCATTTAGCTCGCGAGTTTCGAGTTTTAATTCCAGGCCTATATGTGTTGTTGCTACTAGGGATAACCCAACAATGTTTTATCCAAGGGTAATTATATTGTTTACTTTGCACACATTGCTTAATGTAATAGTATGTTGCTTGCAACTTTATACTGGAAGGGGTGCAGACGCTAACCTGAAGGTGGATTATTAGTCATAGACGCAGTTGGATACGGTCTATGTATTATGTTGTAATGCCCAATACCAAATTATCATAGTAATCATCTTTTCATGTATCGATCGATATTCTGTCAATTGCCCAGCTGTAATTTGTTTACCAAACATGCTATTTCTTTATGGAGAGACACCTCTAGTGAACTTTGGACTCCAATCATATTTCTTTTAATGATAAATTCAACTGCAATCATGTTTGGTTTACTTTCTGCAAACATCTCCTTCCATTCGATACGTCTAATCCTTTGTGTTCAGCAAACTGGTGATATTGACAACCTCACTGTAAGTTGGGGTAAAGTATTTGGGTTGTGTTGTGTGCAGGTTCCACGTTGTTGCTGACGCCGGTAGTGCGCCCTGCCACTAGTCAACCAGCAACACCTTCAGAAGTCACACATTTCTCCTACTGGTCGATTAAACCTTGGTTTCATATGGAGAGAAAACTTGCTGCTGTGCTCATCACATCTTCCTCTTAGGGCTCCCCAACAGTGTGTCTGCGTACTACAAGCGCACGCCAGCAAGACTTTTTCTGGCGTCGTTGCCGGGGAACTGAAGAAAAGTTACACCACAGAGATTTTCAACTCCCACGTCAACTGCACGTCAGCAAGTTGTTCTCTGGTGCCATTGCCGGGGAGAAAGAGGATTTCTGCAAGGGGAGTCTCTCATCTCCAATCTCTTTACTTTGTTATAGTTTACTTTATTTTTTCTTGTTTGATTTATTATATCAAAAACACAAAAAAAAATTACTTTTATAGTTGTGTTTATATCTAAAACACAAAAAATAGTTTCTATTATAGTTGTTATTTTTGTTGCTTAGTTTTAATTCTGCTAAAATGGGTTCCACTGAAAATACTAAGTTGTGTGACTTTACTAGCACCAGAAATAATGATTTTATTTGTACACCTATTGCTCCACCTGCTCCCGAAGTAGCCTTCTATGAAATTAAACCTGCTTTATTAATCTTGTTATGAAAGAGCAATTTTCTGGTGTTAGTACTGAAGATGTCACTTCTCATCTTAATAATTTTGTTGAACTTTGTCAGATGCAAAAATATAAGGATATAGATGGTGACAATATAAAACTGAATTTGTTTCGTTTCTCATTGAGGGATAGGGCTAAATATTGGTTGCTATCTTTCCCTAGAAATAGTATTGATTCTTGGGTTAAATGCAAAGATGCTTTTATTGGAAAATATTATCCTCTTGCTAAGATTATATCTTTGAGAAGCGACATAATGAAATTTAGACAATTTGATAATGAACATGTTGCTCAAGCTTGAAAATGAGTGGAATCTTTGGTAAAGAATTGTCCCACTCACGGACTGACTACTTGGATGATCATCCAAACTTTTTATGCAGTACTAAATTTTTATTCAAGAAATCTCCTGGATTCAGCTGCTGGAGGTACCTTTATGTCCATTACTTTGGGGGCTGCAACAAAACTACTTGATGATATGATGATAAATTATTCTGAATGGCACACCGAGAGAGCTCCACAAGGTAAGAAGGTAAATTCTGTCGAAGAATCCTCCTCCTTGAGTGATAAGATTTCTACTATTATGTCTATGCTTGTTAATGGTAAAGCACATGTTGATCCAAATAATATTCTGTTAGCTTCTTTGGTTGCTCAAGAGGAGCATGTTGACGTGAATTTCATTAAAAACAACAATTTCAACAACAATGCTTATAGGAATAATTTTGGTAGCAACAATTATAGGCCATATCCTTCTAATAATGATAATGCTTATGGCAACTCTTATGGTAATTCCTACAACAACAATAAAAGTGCACCCTCTGATCTTGAAGTCATGCTAAATGAATTTATCAGTAAACAAACTGCTTTCAATAAAATTGTTGAGGAAACGCTTGGAAAAATTGATATTCTTGCTTCTAAAGTTGATAGCCTTGCTCATGATGTTGATTTTCTTAAATTAAAAGTGTTGCCTAAAGATGTTAAAGAAAGTAAAACTTTGAATGTCATTCAAGTTAGAATTGATGAAAGTATTGGCGGAATTGCATGCTAGATGGGAAAGAGAAGATGAAATTGCTAGAAACAATAATTTGACTAAAGTTTATACCATCACCACCACCAGTAGTAATGAATTTTAAAATTTATCCACACTCCTACTAATAATAATAAAGTAAATGGTGTATTAAAAGTCCCCGCTCCTTCTACAAAATTCCCTAAAACCACTAAAACTGCTACTGGTAAGTGTGCTGAAATTTTTCGGAGTATGGGAGACAAGATTCCTTTTTTACTTTGATAAAAATAAGTTTGATTTTGATGATTGCAATATCTTTGAAGTAATTAAGTTCCTACAAAAGATTGCTAGAAGTCCTAATGCTAGTGCTATAAATATGGCTTTTACAAAGCGCATGACAAATGCTCTTATGCAAATGAGAGAGGAGAAATTAAAACACGAAGCTATTCCTAAAAAGTTATAAGATGGCTGGGAACCCATCATTAAGATGAAAATAAATGGTTTTGATTGCAATGCTTTATGTGACCTTGGTGCAAGGATTTCTGTTATGCCTAGAAAAATCTATGATATGCTTGAATTGTCACCGTTGGAAAAATGTTATTTGGATGTTCATCTTGTTGATATTGCTGCAAAGAAACCTTTGGGGAAAGTTATTATTATGGTTAACAATAACCTGGTCCCCGTTGATTTTGTTATTTAGGATATTGAATGCAATGCTTCTTGTCTGATAAGATTGGAAAGACTGTTTCTTAGAACTGTTGGTGCTGCTATTGATATGAGAGATGTGATTATTAAATATCAATTTCCACTCAAGAAAGGTATGGAACACTTTCCTAGAAAGAGAAAGAAGTCATCTTATGACTCTATTGTTAGAACAAATTATAATGTTGATATTTCTTTATTTGATAATACTTGATGCTCGCATTTTTATTGCGCCTAGCTGAAAGGCGTTAAAGAAAAGCGCTTATGGGAGACAACACATATTTTATTACAGTAATTTTTCTTTTTTTTTGAGTCTTGGAAGTTATTACTACTGTAATGACCGCTCCTTATCATTTTTTTGTGCCAAGAATAGCCTCTAATAGGAAGAAAGTAATGTTTGGGGAAGTTGCTGTCATCAAAACAGATTCTTTGTTGTTACCATAAAAATTCGTAAAAATAACCAGAGCGTAATTTTGAGCTGTAATAGTTTATGCATATGCCCCAGGTTATTATCTAACTTTTGTTAGTTGACCACTTTTCAAAATAAGAAACAGAGAATTTTCGGAAATTTCAATCTTTACACGTTGTTCTGTTTTGATAGATTTCTGCACTATTAGCATTCGCCTCTTAAATCTCTTTCTTTTTTAGTTATTTTGATCAGAGAACTATTTGAAAGGTTGCTACAGTATCTTATTCTTTAATATATGTTTGATATATGTTAGTACTGAACACAAGTGGATTTGTTTGTTTTAATTGTACTAATGCTGCTAATAAAGAATTGTGCGAAATTTTTGTATGAAGGAAGCTTTCAAGTGTAGGGAGAGAAGAATGATGTGATGAGATGAAGAACGGACAAAAGCTCAAACTTGGGGATTCCCCTGCACCCCAAAGACATATTCAAGAGGTACAAGTGTAAAAGCTTGGGGATGCCTTCATCAACAAAGCAACATGTCATCTCTCTGTACGCTATATTTTTATTGCTTCATTCGCTATGTGTTGTTCTTGGAGCGTCTTTATTTTTGTTTTTTATTTTGTTTGTTGTAGAATATATTGGATCCCGACACATTTGTTTTGGAGAAAGACCCGCTCCTTTTTAATTGCATAGAACGCTCTAGTTTTCACTGTTATTGTTCTGCGAGTGTTCTAGTTTTCTGGTACTACGTTTAGCACTTGTTCTTTCACTTGAATTTTGTTCAAAGCACGTTAGTATTATTTATTTGTGTATGATTAATAGCTCTCTGGTCCATATTGTATTTCATCTCTGAGAGTTATTTCAAATAAATTGATTGGAGTTGGATACGAGTAAAATGTTTCATAATTATAGTGATGCAAATGGAAGCTTGTCTAGACTGTGGCATAGACTTTGGCATGTCATGTTGGATGTTATTCTTGTTATATGCTTAGTATTTATTGTTTTAGCATGACTTTTTTCAAATGGCTAAGAGTGCATAATGTGTCATTAAAAGAATCATGTGTTGTTTCTATCATAAAAGCATAGTATTGTGGTATTCTCCTTTGATGCTTTATTGGGTTGACTTGGTGCATGCTTATAACCTGTTATGACTATAACCAGTCAACTAAAGCCTCTATGATAATTTAATATTTTATTGGTAATATCACTTTATGCTTTGATTGATAATGTTTTGTCGCTATGCATGATTATGGCCATTATTGCTCTCTTAGTTGGTCGCTTCAAGTCTTTTTGATAGCCTTCACCTGTACTGAGTATGAGCTCTACTCATGCATCCAACCACCAAAACCAAATTTGCCAATTTTGTCCACCATATCTACCTATATGTGGTATTTCACCGCCACTCCAAAGTAAATTGCTTGTGTGCTACCTTTAAACCTTCAAAAATAATCACCTGTTTTGTGTAAATTATAGATCATGGGAAAGTAGTCTAAAAACTATTGTGGCAAGTATTATGCCTATGCATTTTTAGTTTTTATAAGTTGCTTGTTGTGTGATAACTATGCTGCCATGGGGAACACCATCAATATGCTTTTGTTTAATATCATGTGAATTACTATGCAAGCTCATCTTGTTTGAAGTAAGGGAGATTTACCATGAGTTGCAAATATTTGAGTATGCATATTGTTAGAGAGGAACATTGGACCGCCAACTAAAGCCATGTTCACATGGTGGAAGTTTCAGCTAGGCAAAAGTCCAAATATCTGTTGTCCTTGCTTTCCCGGTATGGATGTCCAAAAAAGTTGAGATTCATCAGAATTAAGAAATCAAATGAGATCCATCTCCTAAGGACCTTTGTACAGGAGGCAAGGAGGTACCCCTTTGTGACACTTGGTTAAAACATATGTATGCGATGAAAATTCATGAAAAGTCCAAGCTAATTATGACAAGGTGTGACCACTATTGGTATATTATGCATGAGGCAAGCAAACTTATATGCAGTAATTATGCATAAGCCATACTATTTATCACTACCGTTGACATAAGTAGCACCTCTCAAAATAAATATTTTCAACACTCCTATTGCTTTCAAAATAAAAACTCTAGCACATGGGTAATCCCTGCTTCCCTCTGCAAAGGGTCTTTCTTTTACTTTTATGTTGAGTCTCCATCTTCTACTTTATGCACCGATTAAGAGAGCATATTTGTCATTCTTAGTGCAATGTGCATAGCCCAAAAATTATTATTGATTGATGCATGATTGTGCTATTGCTTGCTCTTAAATTATTTGTATCTAGTCACCCTTTGAACTTTGAAGGTGTCCTTGCATTTATGTTTTGCTATTCCATAAGGACATATTGAGTACCACTTTATTATGTTTACTCTATGATCATAAACACACAGTTGCTTTCAATGCACTATTATTCATGATCCTTTGTTTGAAGTTATTCTTCATGTTATAACATAGTTGCTAAGTTAAATTGAATTATATTTATCATGCCTATGTTAGAGTACTTAGATACCAGCTCACAATGCTTTACATGCTTGTGTTAGGATGATCTCCACCCGTTCGAGTCCAACGGCTCGACGTAACCCTTGACCGCGCCCTGATCGGGGGCGCCCAACCGCATCTGGTTGGTGGGCCCCTGTCGCGTGCGCAATAAAGAGAGGTGGGGGTCGGTGGCACTCAGCACGAGGTGATCTGGAGCTGCCACTCGCCCTACTGATAGACCCACCGATTAGGGTTTCACGCAGTGCCGACGGGAAGCTCCGCCACCACCACTACCTCACCGATCCGCCGCCGTCACCACGTCAACGTCGACGGGTTCGTCCTCCTCCAAGTGACAAGGTAAATGCTCACAGCCCCTCTCCTACCCGGTAACGATCTTCACCTAGTCGATCTAGAGCATCTATCAATGGTATCAGAGCTAGTTCCTAGTTGTAGATCGTTTGATCCGGCAAAGAAAAGAAAAGAAAGCAATCTCTAGTTTGTCCCCAAACTAGAACCCTAGCTATCCCACACAGTAACCTCTAACCCTAATCAAAGAACCCCTCCCGGGGGCAAAGAACTCCTCACCGGTAGCTGCTACTGTAGCTGAGCGGCCACCGGCAAAGATAGGTACCGCCTCTGCACCGCTTGACGGCGGTGCGCCCACCGCTCGGGTGGACGAACACACCGGCAAGAGGAGCAGGGGGCGCCGCCGCTTGTCTCCACCGTGGTGAGGCCGCCGGTTATGTGGTGGCTAGAGGGAGGCAATAGAAAAGGGCGTCTCGTCGCCGGCAAGCCGCTGGCCGAGACCTTGCAGATAGTAAAAGAAGTGGTAAGGGGGTGGAAGCGCCCCGCTCTCCGCTCGTCGCCGGCGGTCTTGGCCGCGCGAGCGCGAGTAGCAATCGGGCGGCGCCGCCGCAATAGAGACAGAGAGGGGCTAATGCGTTTTAGGGTTAGGGTTGCAAGGGGGGCGGCGGTTTCGGCCGCCTTTATACCGACCGAGGACGGCGCCGGACCGTCGGATTAGATCCGACGGCCACGAGTGAGCCGAGCGCAAGGGAGGCCAAAGGCAGGCCGTGGGCTGCGATCGGGCCATGGGCCGCGCACTAACAGGCCTCGAAGCGACGCGCCCGAGCAGCGCGCAGTTTTTCCTCGCTCGCGTGGGCTGTGGGCCGCGCAGTGAGTTTTTGGGCCTAAACAGTCTGCACAGTTTTTACAGTTTTTTCTGTTTTAATAATTCCAGAGGCATATTTTAGACATTTTGGGCTATTTTTTAGCCGGTTTTTATCTAGTTTTTTCCTAACAAATTGAACCAACGAGATATTTGTTTTAGGAAATAAAAAGTAACAGTAATGCCTCTGAAAAGTGAAAAGTTAATAGTTTAAAGTTAAAGTTTCCGCTGCAAACAGTAAAAGAAGCATTTTTGGCAAGTTTTTTCCTGAGCAAATTGAACCAACGAGATATTTGTTTTTGGAAATTAAAAAGTAACAGAGATGCTTCTGAAAAGTTTAAAGTTTAAAGTTTGACTTCAAAGTTTCCGCTGCAAATAGTTAAGATGCATTTTCAATTTGGAAAAATGCAAAAGTGATGATTAAAATTTAAAAAGTTGCTTAAAAGTGATTGTTGAAACAATTGTGATATGTCATTTTATGACCAACTTTATTGATGGCATGATCATGTTTTGTTGTAATAACATGTGCAAAAGTGATAATCAAAGTGATTATTGTGACAATTATGGTTCTGTTATTTTTTAACCAACGTTATTAATGACATAATCATGATTTGTTGCAATAAGGTGTGCATTTATCTCTATTTTTTGCCCAACGGTGATATAGATTTAATTGCATAAACAGGTTGTATGTTCTAATTTTGACCAACGTTGGATTATTGCATGCAATTGTTGTTATGATCTCATTTCATTGTAGTTTTAAAGGAGGGTACTACTTGATAAGTTGCATCAAGGATGTTGCAACCCTCAGAGGTGACAACTACACTGAATGAAGAAAGAAGGTCGATTTGTGCTGAGGTGGACTGGGTTCTCCACAGCCGGTCAGACCAAAAGATCCGATAGAAATGACAAGAAAGATGATTCTGCATGGCAGAATAAAAGTGGCTAAGTGCCATTTATAAAGAATACAATTGAGAACGCTATTGTGGGCTCAATTGCAAAGTGTGCTTCCGTATGGGAGTATCTTGTAAGAATAAAGAGCCAGTTCACTGGTTCTTCAAAGATATGTGTGACCCAGCTGCTGTAGCAACTGGTGACAGAAAAGTACACATGGACAGGAAGGACATGGCAAGTGTGCCATATGGTGTAATAATGCTTATGTGGGTGTTGTCTGTGTGTAATGTGAATGAAAAGTGTTGTCCGCGTTGGACAAAGAACAAAAGAAAAGAACTGATGAATCATCGAAATTATGGCATTGTCTCTTATGCCATATTTCGAGGGGGAGAATAGAAAGACTTGTTAAAAATGATATTCTTCCTCCATTAGAATTCTCAGACATAGAACAGTGCATCGATTGCATTAAAGGAAAATTTGTAAAGCAAATTAAAAAGGGTGCAAATCGAGCACATCAACACTAGAAATAATTCACACCGATATATGTGGACCATTACCTGTGAAAAGTGTGGATGGCTATGATTCGTTCATAACATGCACGGATGATTACTCCTGATATGATAAATATTCAAAGCTGAAGTTGAAAATCAGCATGATAAAAGAATAAAGATAGTCAGGTCTGATCGTGGAGGGGAGTAGTACGATCGACATACTCCATATGGCCAAGTCCCTGGACCTTTTGCAAGGTTCCTACAGGAGACTGGAATAGTCGCCCAGTACTCGATGCCGGGCGAACCTCAGCAGAATGGGGTAGCTGAAAGGCGCAACCGTACCCTTATGGATATGGTGCGCAGTATGATGAGCTATTCCACCCTACCATTGGGATTGTGGATTGAGGTGTTAAAAACCGCTATTCACATTCTAAACAGAGTACCAAGCAAATCGGTGCCCAAAACACCGTATGAGCTATGGACAGGGAGAGTGCCTTCTCTAAACCACCCGAAAGTGTGGGGAGCCTCGCTGAGGCCAAAGTATTCAATCCAAATATCGCAAAGTTAGATACCAAAACAGTCAACTGCCATTTTATTGGCTATCCTGAAAAGTCAAAAGGTTATCGTTTCTACTGTCCAGAGAAATACACAAAGTTTGTGGAAACGAGACATGCTGTCTTCTTAGAGGACGAAATGATGAGGGGGAGCATGGTAGCTCGGAAAATTGATCTTGAGGAGAAGAGGGTGCATGCACCTAATCCGATGACTTAGGAGCCATTTTTGCGCTACCATGTGCACCTGTACCGACGATCCCTGCGATTGTGGTGCAAGCGCCTGTTGTAACTCCACCCATGACAACGATGAGTAAAATTCGGAACCTGTCCGTCAGGAGCCGAACGAACCATTTGTTGAGCATGAAAGGGAGCAACAACATCCACCTCTAGAGGCAAAAGGACTTACACAAAGAGAAGGGATAGATTACAATGAGTCATTTTCTCCGGTCTCATGTAAGGATTCCTTCAGAATCATAATGGCACTAGTTGCACATTTTGATTTAGAGCTGCATCAAATGGATGTAAAGACGGCATTTCTAAACGGGGATTTAGAAGAAAATGTCTACATGAAACAACCCAAGGGTTTTATCATGAAAGGCAAGAAAGAAATGGCATGCCGCCTAAATAAATCCATTTATGGATTAGACAGTGGTATCTAAAGTTCAATGAGACAATTAAGAGATTTGGATTTAAAGAAAATATTAAGGACAATTGCGTTTATGCAAAATTTAAAAGTGGGAAATATATTTTCCTAATCTTCTATGTGGATGATATTCTGCTTGCCAGCAGTGATATTAGTCTACTGCAAGAGACGAAGAAGTTCTTGTCCTCAAATTTTGATATGAAAGATCTTGGTGAAGCGTCATATGTTTTGGGCATAGAAATTCACCGAGATAGAAACAATGGAGTATTAGGACTATCGCAAAAGGCTTATTTAGAAAAGATTCTAAGTAAGTATAATATGCATAAGTGCAGTGCCACACCTGCCCCTATAGTCAAGGGCGACAGTTTTGGGAAACATCAAAGTCCCCAAAATCAATACGAGCTCGATCAAATGAAAGCGGTTCCATATGCTTCGGCCATTGGAAGCCTACAGTATGCACAAGTGTGCACTCGCCCTAACTTAGCATTTATCACCGGAGTACTCGGTAGATATCAAGAAAAAATCCAGGTTTTGAACACTGGAAAATGGTAAAGAAGGCATTGCGTTATGTGAAAGGCACAAAGAGTTACATGCTAACATACAGAAGATCTGATTCCCTAGAAACAAGAGGGTATTCAGGTGTAGATTTTGCGGGGGATAAAGATGATAGAAAATCCACATCTGGATATGTATTCACCCTCGCAGGGGGAGCTATTTCGTGGAGAAGCTCCAAACATACGATAGTTGCATCATCCACGATGTATGCAGAATTTATAGCATATTATGAAGCCACGGGGCAGGCATTATGGTTAAAGAAATTTATACCCGACTTGAAAGTGGTAGATTGTATTGACAAACCACTAAAGATGTACTGCGACAATGAGCCTGCAGTGATTTTATGCTCACAACAACAAGTCGAGTAATGCTACGAAACCGATTGAGGTTAAGTATTATGTTGTGAAACACAAGGTCCAGGATCAAACAATAAGTCTCGAGCATATAAGGACAAAATATATGCTTGCGGATCCGCTAACGAAAGGCTTACCACCCAGCGTGTTCAAGGAGCATGTAGCCGGCATGGGTTTAAGGGAAAGTCTTACCTATCCTGGATCATAAGAGGCCCAAAAGTAAAAGAATTTGTTTCAAAACAGAGAAGTGCATTGTGGTCGTTCGATTCTATCGGCAATAGAGCTGTGACGATGAAACATGCCCTATGTACTGATCCAAAATGAAACGAATAAAATGAAAGTATAAAGTTAAAAGTAAAGTTGAGATCAAGGGGGAGAATGTTAGGATGATCTCCACCCGTTCGAGTCCAACGGCTCGACGTAACCCTTGACCGCGCCCTGATCGGGGGCGCCCAACTGCATCTGGTTGGTGGGCCCCTGTCGCCTACGCAATAAAGAGAGGTGGGGGTCGGTGGCACTCAGCACGAGGTGATCTGGAGCTGCCACTCGCCCCACTGATAGACCCACCGATTAGGGTTTCGCGCAGTGCCGACGGGAAGCTCCGTCGCCACCACTACCTCACCGATCCGCCACCGTCACCACGTCAACGTCGACGGGTTCGTCCTCCTCCAAGTGACAAGGTAAATGCTCACAGTCCCTCTCCTACCCGGTAACGATCTTCACCTAGTCGATCTAGAGCATCTATCAGCTTGATCAAGATTTTGTTGGCTTCATGTCACCTCAAAAATTATTTTGTTATCACTTACCTACTCGAGGACGAGCATGAGTTAAGCTTGGGGATGCTGATACGTCTCAAACGTATCTATAACTTTTGATGTCCCATGCTTATTTTACACCAATTCATATATGTTTTGTTTACACTTCTTGCACTTTTACATGATTTCCAGCACTAACCTATTAACAAGATGCCACAGTGCCAGTAGCAGTTCCCTGTTTTCTGTTGTTTTTGTATTTCAGAAAAGTTGTACAGGAAATATTCTCGAAATTGGACGAAACAAAAGCCGAAGTCAATATTTTACCGAAACGAAGACGGAGTCTGGAGGGGGACGAAGAGGCGCACCAGGACGCCCACACCACCCCTAGGCGCGATCTAGGGTTGGCCCGCGCCTAGGGTAGGGGTGGGGCCCAGAGGCGCCCCACCGACCTGAATCCTCCGCCTATTTATACATCTTCTCGAGAAAACCCTGGATACCCGAGCCTCCATCCATGAAAAGTTCCGTCACGGCCGCCATCGCCAAACCCATCTCGGGGGATTCTGAAGCTCTTCCCGACACCCTGCCGAAGGGGGAATCATCGCCGGAGGTATCTACATCGTCATGCCCGCCTCCGAAGTGATGCATGAGTAGTTCCCTGGACTAGGGGTCCATAACAGTAGCTAGATTGTTGTCTTCTCCACCATGTGCTTCATGTATCGATCTTGTGAGCTGCCCTACATGATCAAGATCATCTTTATGTAATCCTCTATGTTTGGTTTGCTGGGATCCGATGAATGTTGAATACTATGTTGAGATTGATTATATATTCATGTCATATGTTATTTGTGATCTTTCATGCTCTCCGTTGCTAGTAGAAGCTCTGGTCAAGTGGACACTTGTGACTCCAAGAGGGGGTATTTATGCTCGATAGTAGATTCATGCTTCTAGTTTCGTGGAAGAGTGACTTTATAACTTCTAAGATTGTAGATTTGTTGTTGCTATTAGGGATAACCCAACAATGTTTTATCTAAGGGTAATTCTATTGTTTACTTTACACACATTGCTTAATGCGATAGTCTTTTGCTTGCAACTTTATACTGGAAGGGGTGCAGACGCTAACCTAAAGGTGGATTATTAGTCATAAATGCAGTTGGATTACGGTCTATGTATTATGTTGTAATGCCCAATACCAAATTATCATAGTATTCATCCTGTCATGTATCGATCAATATTCTGTCAATTGCCCAGCTATAATTTATTTACCCAACATGCTATTTTTTATGGAGAGACACCTCTAGTGAACTATGGACCCCGGTCCTATTTCCTTTACTGATAAATTCAACTGCAATCCTGTTCTATTTACTTTCTGCAAACATCTCCTTCCATTCGATACGTCTAATCCTTTGTGTTCAGCAAACCGGTGAGATTGATAACCTCACTGTAAGTTGGGGCAAAGTATTTGGGTTGTGTTGTGTGCAGGTTCCACATTGTTGCTGATGCCTGTAGTGCGCCTTGCCACTATTCAGCTAGAAACACCTTCAGAAGTCACGCCTTTCTCCTATTGGTCGGTTAAACCTGGGTTTCGTACTGAGGGAAAACTTGCTGTTGTGCTCATCACACCTTCCTCTTGGGGTTCCCCAACAGCATGTCTTCATACTACGAGCGCACACCAGCAAGAGTTTTTCTGGCGCCGTTGCCGGGGAACTGAAGAAAAGTTACACCACAGAGATTTCTAACTCCCACGTCAACTGCACTCCAACAATGGCTTTGCATTTTCTTTTGCTACCCCACTAGGGATAAAGTGAATGCATGTGCTATGTTCGTCAGGTGAGAAAAGTGATGATCTGTTTTGGTAAGGGTAGCATATTAAATATTCAAACATCATGTCAAAATACTTATGGCTATACTCTTTTAATTCTTAATACAAGATTGCATGTAGTTTTTCCTTTCTTGTGGAGTATAAGAGAGATGTGTTGCATCATCTCTATATTACGACGTGATGCCCATATAAATATGTATCTTACTCATGTTATTATTTTGCATCCTCATATCTCATTGATAAATTAATATATGTCCACTACAACTTTTAAAAAAAGAGAATAGTCAAGTGAACACATGAACCCCGGTCCACTTTTATCATAAGAAACACCTTTATATTGCTTTTATCTTGTTTTCTATTTGCTGCACTATTTTAATCCGAAAATACAAAATTATTTACTTTTCTTATTTGCATCCAAAACACTAAAAACAATCAACTCCTTTACAGTTTTTACTTAGTTACTATATTTTATCTAGTTTGACTCGCTTTTATTTTCACTTGTGTTTTATTTACTTACATGAAACATTGTGCTTGACAACCACACGGTGGACTTAGGGACACAAGGCTTTATTTTACTTAGCATGATTGCTGAAAGAAGAGAGAAGTGTATACTCTTTGCTCAGTCCCCCGAGAGTTCGATATAAACCCTCGAGTCACTCTTATGGGGAAAATACTCTACTGACACAACACTCTGCACTTGGAGTCCCAACGTCATCAGCGGCATGTACTACTGGCCCACCAGTGGTAGTACTGGTGCATGTCGTGAATTGGGACATTTTTGCCCCCCTGGAAAGATTTCTTAGCTTCCTATTTATAGATTTCTTCTTCCTCCCCCATTCTCTCTCCCCCATCATTGATCTTGAAGAGCTGCCTCTACCTCTTGATTCCTCCAATAATTTTTGAATCTTTTCGAGGGAAAAGAGAGGAGATCTAGATCTACTACTCCACCAGTCAAATCTCTCTCTTTGTGAGGGTAACTCATTAGATTAGATCTTGAGGAAATTTGATGTTCCTCCTCCTTCCTTTTCTTCCTCTCTTAGTTCTCAAATAACTTTAGTACCTTTGTTGGAATTTGGGAGTTAAGGGCTTGAGCATCTTTGTGATTTTTTTCCATTGCATTAGCTGCATCACTTTGAGTTCTCTACGGAGATTCGATCTCGTGAGAGTTCGTGGGAAATTTCTCTTGGGTGCATGTACCCAGAGCTTTCACCTCTTGGGTTCTTGGAACCCTAGACGGTTTGTTGGCCTTTTGTGGCATTGCGGCCTTTTGTGGAGTTCTAGCCTTTGTGGTGTGTCCTTGGTGGTAATTACTTGGGAGCCTCTAATTGCTGTGGAGTTTTCCTTAAGCTTGTGAACTTCATGGAGTTTATTTGGGAGCATTCAATTAAGTTGTGGAGATTGCACCAAGCTTGTACGGGTTCAGTGACTACCCTGAAGGGTCCCGTAGTGGATTGAGGATTTTACTTTTTGTGGGAAGACTCGAGGAGAATACGGTGCACCATCGTGGCATTTGGAGTGTCTTGTGCCCCCACACCGCTCCAACAGAGAGTATCACCTGCAAGGGTGTGAACTTTGGGATGCATCGTCATATTTGCGTGCCTCAGTTACTCATACGTCTCAAACGTATCTATAATTTCTTATGTTCCATGCTACTTTCATGATGATACTCACATGTTTTATACACACTTTATGTCATTATTATGCATTTTTCGGAACTAACCTATTAACGAGATGCCGAAGTGCCAGTTCCTATTTTGTGCTGTTTTTGGTTTCAGAAATCCTACAAAGGAAATATTCTCGGAATTGGACGAAATCAACGCGCAGGGTCCTATTTTCAACGGAAGGTTCCAAAGCACCGAAGAGGGACCAGAGGGGAGCCAAGGCCCACCCCACATGGCGGCGCGGCCAAGGGGGGCGCCCCCCTAGTGTGTGGGTCCCCCAGGACTCCTCCGAGGCTGCCCTTCCGCCTACTTAAAGCCTCCGTCGCGAAAACCCTAAAAACATAAGCCACGATACGAGAAAAGTTCCAGAGCCGCCGCCATCACGAAGCCAAGATTTGGGGGACAGAAGTCTCTGTTCCGGCACGCCACCGGGACGGGGAATTGCCCCCGGAAGGCATCTCCATCGATACCACCGCCATCTTCATCGCCGTTGCTGTCTCCCATGATGAGGAGGGAGTAGTTCTCCCCCGAGGCTGAGGGCTCTACCGGTAGCTATGTGGTTCATCTCTCTCTCCCATGTACTTCAATACAATGATCTCATGAGCTGCCTTACATGATTGAGATCCATATGATGAGCTTTGTAATCTAGATGTCGTTATGCTATTCAAGTGGATTTTACTTATGTGATCTCCGGAGAATCCTTGTACCACGTGTGTAAAGGTGACAGTGTGTGCACCGTGTGGGTCTCTTAGGCTATATTTCACAGAATACTTGTTCACTGGGTTATGATTTGAGTTGGATGTCTCTATGAAATTGTGGTGTGTTAGTACCTCCTAGAATGCTCACAGTGACAGCGTGGGGTGTTTATTAGTACTTGGGAATACATCTTTAAGGTTTGCTTTTGTAGCCCTACACGGTGAATTAGTGTTCGTTATCCTGCCAGAGAGTAATTCAGAATAGTATAGTGAAGTGCTTATATTTATATTCAATTATGATTGCAATGTTGAGAGTGTCCACTAGTGAAAGTATGATCCCTAGGCCTTGTTTCTAAGCATTGAAACACCGTTTATTTACTGTTCTACTGCATGTTTACTCGCTGCCATATTTATTTCAGATTGTTATTACCACTCATATTCATCCATATCACTTGCATCTTACTATCTCTTCGCCGAACTAGTGCACCTATACATCTGACAAGTGTATTAGGTGTGTTGGGGACACAAGAGACTTCTTGTATCGTAATTGCGGGGTTGCTTGAGAGGGATATCTTTGACCTCTACCTCCCCGAGTTCGATAAACCTTGGGTGATTCACTTAAGGGGAACTTGTTGCTGTTCTACAAACCTCTGCTCTTGGAGGCCCAACAACTGTCTACGGGAATAGAAGCGTGCGTAGACATCAAGCTATTTTCCGGCGCCGTTGCCGGGAGGTAAGGTAAAAGGTATTCACATCCTCCGACTACTAAGCTATTTCCTAGCACTGTTGCCGGTGTGTGAGTGCTCGAAGCTATTTCCTTTAGATCCTGCAATTGCATCTTTTTGTTTCTTCTTTTTATTTTTCACTAGTTAGGCTTAATGGAAAACAACAACAAAATTAGAGATCTTTATGAAATTTATCTTGAGTTAGGACATGAGGTGTTTGAAGAGAAAATTAAAAAACCTATGGAACTTTATATGCATGCTAATGGCAATGTTATTAGTATGAATGCTTTGAACACCATTGTTGCTAATGCTATGGAAAATTCTAAGCTTGGGGAAGTTGGTTTTGATGAGCATGATATTTTTAGTCCCCCAAGTTTTGAGGAGAAAATTTTCTTTTATGATACTTTGCCTCCCATTTATGATGATTATAATGATAGTGGTATTTTGGTGCCACCTACTATGGAGGATAAAGTTTATTATGATTACAATATGCCTCCTACATTTGATGATTATGGTGATGAGAATAATAATGATAGCTACTTTGTTGAATTTGCTCCCACTACAATTAATAAGAATGACTATGCTTATGTTGGGAGTAGTAATTATTTTATGCATGAGACTCATGATAAGAATGCTTTATGTGATAGTTATATTGTTGAGTTTGTTCATGATGCTACTGGAAATTATTATGAGAGAGGAAAATATGGTTGTAGAAGTTTTCATGTTACTAAAACACCTCTCTATATACTGAAATTTTTGAAGTTACACTTGTTTTGTCTTCCTATGCTATTCACTTTGTTCTTCATTGACTTGTTTATTTACAAGATTCCTTTTCATAGGAAGTGGGTTATACTTAAATGTGTTTTTAATTTGCTTCTTGATGCTCCCTTTCGCTTCATTTTCTATTTTCCATGTGAGCATCATTAAAATTACTGAGCCCATCTTAATGGCTATAAAGAAAACACTTCTTGGGAGATAACCCATGTTTTTATTTTGCTACTATTTTGTTGTGTCTTGGAAGTTGTTACTACTGTAGCAACCTCTCCTTATCTTTATTTTATTGCAATGTTGTGCCAAGTAAATTCTTTGATAGTAAGGTTGATACTAGATTTGGATTACTGCGCAGAAACAGATTTCTTGCTGTCACGAATTTGAGTAGGGTTCTCTGTAGGTAACTCAGAAAAATCTGCCAATTTACGTGAGTGATCCGCAGATATGTACGCAACTTTCATTCAATCTGAGCTTTTTCATCCGAGCAAGTTAAGTGCCCCTGAAAAATTCGTCTTTACGGACTATTCTGTTTTGACAGATTCTGCCTTTTATTTTGCATTGCCTGTTTTGCTATGTTGGATGGATTTCTTTGTTCCATTAACTTTCAGTAGCTTTGAGCAATGTCCAGAAGTGTTAAGAATGATTGTGTCACCTCTGAATATGTGAATTTTTAATTATGCACTAACCCTCTAATGAGTTTGTTTTGAGTTTGGTGTGGAGGAAGTTTTCAAGGGTCAAGAGAGGAGGATGATACAATATGATCAAGAAGAGTGAAAAGTCTAAGCTTGGGGATGCCCCCGTGGTTCATCCCTGCATATTTCAAGAAGACTCAAGCATCTAAGCTTGGGGATGCCCAAGGCATCCCCTTCTTCATCGACAACTTATCAGGTCACCTCTAGTGAAACTATATTTTTATTCCGTCACATCTTATGTACTTTACTTGGAGCGTCTGTGTGCTTTTATTTTCGTTTTTGTTATTTTCATTCTCTAAATAAATTCATGCTTGTGTGGGAGAGAGACACGCTCCGCCCATTCATATGTACACATGTGTTCTTAGCTTTACTTTTAATGTTCATGGCGAAGGATGAAACTGCTTCGTTCATCATTATTATGGTTGGAAACAGAAAATGCTTCATGTGGTAATTGGTATAATGTCTTGAATAATTTGATACTTGGCAATTGTTGTGCTCATATAGATCATGTTTAAGCTCTTGCATCATGTACTTTGCACCTATTAATGAAGAACTACATAGAGCTTGTTAAAATTTGGTTTGCATGATTGGTCTCTCTAGAGTCTAGATACTTTCTGGTGAGGTGTTTGAACAACAAGGAAGACAATGTAGAGTCTTATAATGCTTGCAATATGTTCTTATGTAAGTTTTGCTGTACCGGTTCATACTTGTGTTTGCTTCAAACAACCTTGCTATCCTAAGCCTTGTATTGAGAGGGAATACTTCTCGTGCATCCAAAATCCTTGAGCCAAAAACTATGCCATTTGTGTCCACCATACCTACCTACTACATGGTATTTCTCTGCCATTCCAAAGTAAATTACTTGAGTGCTACCTTTAAAATTCCATTCTTTGTCTTTGCAATATATAGCTCATGGGGAAATAGCTTAAAAACTATTGTGGTATTGAATATGTAACTTATGTATCTTATTTCTTATAAGTTGCTTGTTGAGCGGTAACCATGTTTCTGGGGACGCCATCAACTATTACCTTTGTTGAATATCATGTGAGTTGCTATGCATGTTCGTCTTGTCTGAAGTAAGGGTGATTTATCATGATCAAATGGTTTGAGTATGCATATTGTTAGAGAAGAACATTGGGCCGCTAACAAAAGCCATGTATCATGGTGGAAGTTTCAGTTTGGACATTAATCCTCAATCTCTTATGAGAATATTATCTGTTGTTGAATGCTTATGCATTAAAGAGGAGTCCATTATCTGTTTTCTATGTTGTCCCGGTATGGATGTCCTTAGTTGAGATCTATCAAAAACGAGAAATCAAATGCGATCTATCTCCTTGGACCTTTGTACATGCGACATAGAGGTACCCCTTTGTGACACTTGGTTGAAACATATGTTATGCAATGATAATCCATGTAAATCCAAGCTAATTAGGACAAGGTGCGAGCACTATTGGTATTCTATGCATGAGGCTTGCAACTTATAGGTTGTCTTATGCATAACACATATGAATTATTACTACCGTTGACAAAATGGTTTCTATGATTTCAAAATGAAAAGCTCTAGCACAAAAACAGTAATCCATGCTTCCCTCTGCGAAGGGCCTTTCTTTTACTTTTATGTTGAGTTAGTTTACCTACTTCTTTCCATCTTAGAAGCAAACACTTGTGTCAACTGTGTGCATTGATTCCTACATACTTGCTTATTTGCATTCATCATATTACTTTGTGTTGACAATTATCCATGAGATATACATGTTGAAGTTGAAAGCAACTGCTGAAACTTATATCTTCCTTTGTGTTGCTTCAAAACTTTCTACTAAGAATCTATTGCTTTATGAGTTAACTCCTATGCAAGTCTTATTGATGCTTGTCTTGAAAGTACTATTCATGAAAAGTCTTTGTTATATGATTCGAGTTGTTTAATCATTGTCTTTACCATTGCTTCGAATCACTTCATTCATCTCATATGCTTTACAATAGTATTGATCAAGATTATGATAGCATGTCACTTCATAAATTATCTTTGTTATCGTTTACCTACTCGAGGACGAGTAGGAACTAAGCTTGGGGATGCTTGATACGTCTCAAACGTATCTATAATTTCTTATGTTCCATGCTACTTTTATGATGATACTCACATGTTTTATACACACTTTATGTCATTATTATGCATTTTCCGGAACTAACCTATTAACGAGATGCTAAAGTGCCAGTTCCTGTTTTGTGCTGTTTTTGGTTTCAGAAATCCTACAAAGGAAATATTCTCGGAATTGGATGAAATCAACGCCCAGGGTCCTATTTTCCACGGAAGGTTCCAGAGCACCGAAGAGGGACCAGAGGGGAGCCAAGGGGGCCCCACCCCACATGGCGGCGCGGCCAAGGGGGGGCGCCCCCTAGTGTGTGGGTCCCCAGGACTCCTCCGAGGCTGCCCTTCCGCCTACTTAAAGCCTCCGTCGCGAAAACCCTAAAAACATAAGCCACGATACGAGAAAAGTTCCAGAGCCGCCGCCATCGCGAAGCCAAGATTCGGGGGACAGAAGTCTCTGTTCCGGCACGCCGCCGGGACGGGGAATTGCCCCCGGAAGGCATCTCCATCGACACCACCACCATCTTCTTCATCGCCGTTGCTGTCTCCCATGATGAGGAGGGAGTAGTTCTCCCCCGAGGCTGAGGGATCTACCGGTAGCTATGTGGTTCATCTCTCTCTCCCATGTACTTCAATACAATGATCTCATGAGCTGCCTTACATGATTGAGATCCATATGATGAGCTTTGTAATCTAGATGTCGTTATGCTATTCAAGTGGATTTTACTTATGTGATCTCCGGAGACTCCTTGTCCCACGTGTGTAAAGGAGACGAGTGTGTGCACCGTGTGGGTCTCTTAGGCTATATTTCACGAATACTTGTTCACTCGGGTTATGATTTGAGTTGGATGTCTCTATGAAATTGTGGTGTGTTAGTACCTCCTATGAATGCTCACAGTGACAGCGTGGGGTGTTTATTAGTACTTGGGAATACATCTTTAAGGTTTGCTTTTGTAGCCCTACACGGTGAATTAGTGTTCGTTATCCCGCCAGAGAGTAATTCAGAATAGCATAGTGAAGTGCTTATATTTATATTCAATTATGATTGCAATGTTGAGAGTGTCCACTAGTGAAAGTATGATCCCTAGGCCTTGTTTCTAAGCATTGAAACACCGTTTATTTACTGTTCTACTGCATGTTTACTCGCTGCCATATTTATTTCAGATTGTTATTACCACTCATATTCATCCATATCACTTGCATCTTACTATCTCTTCGCCGAACTAGTGCACCTATACATCTGACAAGTGTATTAGGTGTCTTGGGGACACAAGAGACTTCTTGTATCGTAATTGCAGGGTTGCTTGAGAGGGATATCTTTGACCTCTACCTCCCTGAGTTCGATAAACCTTGGGTGATTCACTTAAGGGAAACTTGCTGCTTGATACGCGTACAACACGCGTCCGTTGGGAACCCCAAGAGGAAGGTGTGATGCGTACAGCGGCAAATTTTCCCTCAGTAAGAAACCAAGGTTTATCGAACCAGTAGGAGCCAAGAAGCACGTTGAAGGTTGATGGCGGCGGAGTGTAGTGCGGCGCAACACCAGGGATTCCGGCGCCAACGTGGAACTCGCACAACACAACCAAATTACTTTGCCCCACCGTGACAGTGAGGTTGTCAATCTCACCGGCTTGCTGTAACAAAGGATTAGATGTATAGTGTGGGTGATGATTGTTTGCAGAAAACAGTAGAACAAGTATTGCAGTAGATTGTATTCGATGTAAAAGAATGGACCGGGGTCCACAATTCACTAGAGGTGTCTCTCCCATAAGATAAATAGCATGTTGGGTGAACAAATTACAGTTGGGCAATTGACAAATAAAGAGGGCATGACCATGCACATACATGATATGATGAGTGTTGTAAGATTTAATTGGGCATTACGACAAAGTACATAGACCGCTATCCAGCATGCATCTATGCCTAAAAAGTCCACCTTCAGGTCATCATCCGAACCCCTTCCAGTATTAAGTTGCAAACAACAGACAATTGCATTAAGTATGGTGCGTAATGTAATCAACAACTACATCCTTAGACATAGCATCGATGTTTTATCCCTAGTGGCAACAGCACATCCACAACCTTAGAACTTTCTATCACTGTCCCAGATTTAATGGATGCATGAACCCACTATCGAGCATAAATACTCCCTCTTGGAGTTAAAAGCAAAAACTTGGCCAGAGCCTCTACTAGTAACGGAGAGCATGCAAGATCATAAACAACACATAGATAATAGATTGATAATCAACATAGCATAGTATTCTCAATTCATCGGATCCCAACAAACACAACATGTAGCATTACAGATAGATGATCTTGATCATGTTAGGCAGCTCACAAGAACCAACAATGTGTGGGGACCCCGGACTAGCTGTCCGAAATACCCTGTTATGCATTCAACTCACGATCCCATGATCAGTGCACCGTGAGCACATAACCGAACTGAATATCCAGAATTACATCATCCATTACAGTACCGAATAAATAAGTCTTACAAAGCGGGGTCACATGACCCAGGCTTACATAAATGCCACAACGGGCAAGTTCACAAACATAGCAGTGGAAACACATCAACGTCGTCGGGCCCAAATCATGCCTTAGACCTACAGGCGTCTGACTTGTAGAGCGTCCTAGGTCGCATAGTCGTCATGGTATCCTCCATCGTCTTCATAGTCCTCCTCATAGTCTGGCCAAGTTAATAGCCAGGGACAAAGCCGTAAGTACACTTGGAATTGTACTTGCAAACCATCATAAGAGGGGTGCAACACAATCTAATTAAAAGAGACAAGAGTGTAAGACTCACGATGCAGGCGGAGGCGGATATCCGCTCGTCCGCTCCGTCCGCGCCGCTAAAAAGGCCCAAACGGCCTAGCGGCTAGGCCACATAAGCAAGGCGGCCTCACGGACTATGTTTATTTGGCCCGCCGGGCCGTCCACCCGCTAAGAAAAAAAGACTCGCTCGAAGCAAACGAACCGGAGTAGATAGGGCACGCCGCCACGCTGGTCGCCGCCGTCGGGCCGGCGCCTTGCTCGTCTCCGCCCAGCTCGCCGCCTCCCTGCACCTAGCTCGCCGCCTCCCCGCACCCTGCTCGTATCCGCTCGTATCCTTCGCGTCCCCGGCTCCCTTGCCGTCGCCGCCTCCGGAGAGATGGGCGCGGAGGTGGGGGAGGGCAAGATTCCGGCGGAGGAGGGAACGAATCCAGCGGATATGGAGGTGCACAAGAATCCTTCGGAGGAAGAGGACAGGAATCCGGCGGGACAGGTAGCAACCCTTCTTTGATACTTCTCTTCCCCATCGATTCGGTGTAAACGGTATTGGTAGTATTTCCTGTTCCGGGCCTGTTTGTCCCGAGAGGGAGACTTTGACTTCGACTACTCCGGTCTCTCGGTTTCCACTCACATCCATATCCTTCTAGGTAGAAGAGGACATGATATTCCACATCCATGTAAGAAAATCATACACATGGTAAAGATTTATCTAAAAAGTTAGATTAGATAGACACTATTTTGGGTGTAGATACATTCAGATCACATAAATTTAAGATATCCTTTTGCCTTTTACGAACGGAGGAAGTATTATATTTATGGAGAAACTTATATGATGTCACGGTTCATTACATTCTATTTTGTGTGTTTTCTATGAAAGCTTCCGGTATGTGTTTAGCTTTCGAAGGAGATCAGCTAAAGCTGAACGGATTGTAAAACATGTAAAAACGAGTTAACCAAATGAGATTTTTGTAATCCACGAGCAATACCAAACTCAGACTTAATTTGCCGTCCCGTCTAATGTCTAGCTCCAGCAAGCGAAATCTGGGCATATGGCAGCCATTGCAGCAACTGGACTAGGCAGTATCAGCATTTTCTTTTTGAAGGATTCCATGTGCATTTCATATGACAACAAAAAGTACGAGTGAATTTGCGCACGGACACACAGGTGAAACGAGGAGATATATAAACAGGACTATGAAAGCCTATATTTCACAGCCTGATTGCTAGGTGTTCGAGTACTTCGTTGGGGTTGCAGTACTAATTCATACCCTGGATTCCGGAGGCGATTATGTGGAGAGGCTTTCATGTTTGGGTACCTGGACTGACTGAATTTGTTTGCCAACACCTTTAATATACCCTACATCTTACTTGTAGTTTCCTGTCTTGTCTATCTCATGTAGCACCTACTGTGAATTTGCGCACTGGGTCATTATCCATTGTTCTACAGATCTGCCTAGTTCTGATTTAATTCATAATTCCTGCAACTTGTGATGGCTTTATTGAGTACTCGTAGTATCCTGGCTTGGTGATAATGTTCGGTAAATGGTGGTCTGAACATTTGATGTTGGCGTAACAACCTAAAGGCAGCTGGGATGGCTTACATTTTCTGTTCTTTTTTACAGGTGCATCCGAGAAGTCTCAGTGAAGATGGTTGAACTCTTCTTTGTCTCACATGCCTCAAACTAAATGGCAGGTTTTCTACCAAGAAAGCGAGTGCCATGAAGAAAGTGAACCAACAGATAATTAGCTTGCGGAAATCAAACAGGTAAACATTTGTGAGAGCTACTAGTTGCTTATAATATGTACTATGAAACCTTACTAGTTATTTATATTCCGTTAGCTCAATTGAACAAACATGATGACACTTTCTTCTTGTATGAACTAAACTTTGGTTCAGCTCACAGAGACATTAAAATGCCATTTTTATTGTTAAGAACTAAAAAAAGGTTGCTTCACAACAGAGGCTCGATTTCATATCCAAAGCGAGTACAAATAGAACTAGCTGTTTTAGGATTGGACATTGATTAAGTCGGTACAAAAGCACTCGTACAATATATGCATATTATTGGCAATATTCTAATACTGAAGATCATATCTTGTTTTTATAGGAGGAGGCTTCTAAGATCAAGGCTACCGGAAAGGCGTGGTACCGGACCATGATCTCTCGACGGACTACACGGAGTTTGATGTGTTCTCCAAGTGGCTCGGCGTTAGCCGGTGATCTTCCGGCTGGAGTAGTAGCAAGTTTATCATCTTACCTTAAGATCCAGAAATCATGATTTATGTTACAACTGTGATATGGTATCTCGTTATCCGGAGTTTCGGACATTCTATGCTCGTTTTGGTAGTTCTTTTCCGGGAGTGTTTTACCTATGGACACATCCGGAGACATAGTATATGGTCATGCACTCATGCTTTTCTGTCAACTTTGCTTTTCATTATGGTTCATATTGGATACTTCTTATTTTGCTTTTCTCGTCAACTATACACCTGTGCACTCGTGAAACTAGTAGTAGAACACCGAAAAGATCCGTTAGTCCGCCAGGTTCAAATGTAGATGAATGGATGAGATCGCCGAGAAGATCTTGTTACTCAACAACCATGGCAGGTAGCACCCACCTAAACACCGGTACTTCTACTTGGCAGGCACCATCAGCAATCATTGTCGCCAATCGGGAAAGACAGTGGCGTACACTAGCCGAAGCTACGCACACGCCCATCCATAAGAACAGCCCCACCCGAGCAACGCGCACGCGCTCAACCGCAGCTCCCCTATTCTCCACGGATGTTGGCGGATGTCCGCCGGAAACGACGGCTCACAGAATTAGCGGACGCGGACGTCGCTAATTGCACAACTAATCTTGGCGGATGGAGCGGACAGGATGGACGGGGCCGGCGGCCTGTCCACTTGCATCGTGATGTAAGACTGGTTTCTCGTGTGGATATAGCATGTGGAAGAGAAATAATTTCTCTTGTGGATATAGTATGCTACAACAATAATTGTTTACATAGCATCCCGCCTCCTCAAGTGGAGGGAACACTATGATTGTCCTATGACATCTCTATATCTTTGTTAAAGAAGAGTTGCATTCTTTCATCTCAAGTGATGAATATGCGAGGGAAATCCTATGACATCTCTATATCTTTGTTAAAGAAGAGTTCCTCTTCAAGAACCATCTAGGAAAGGGTTCCCCGCTTAGTCTCCATTTTCCACGACCATCTCCATATGGTCAACACACGCCCTTTTTCCGTACCTCATCGGTACACACCAACACAACACTTTCTTTTCAAGACATTTGCTCAAAACAAAACACAAGCCCCGGTAAAGTTAGACCATTGCAACCCGTCCATGACCGAGGACGCGGCTATTCGAATAGATTTGACTCTGCAGAGTTTGCGCACTTTCTCCACAAGAACTGATAAATCCATCGGGAACATCCCCGGATCGTCATACGAAAGTATGCGAGACTCGGATAACCAGTCATAGTCTTTCGCCCATCTCCCTTGGCACAAGTCCTTCCCTGCGGGCTTACCCCTTCCCGGCACCCCGGCAGCATACCTCCATTTGAGCGTATCTCCGGCGCCATGACAGAAGACCCTCAGTAATCGTCCGGCTATCAGTTAAGACAGTGTATTGCCTCCTCCAGAGCGCAACCCGGCGTCGGAGGTCATCGTGACCCTCCCTAGAGAGTTGTGAAGGGTGCTCATGCCAATTTCAACGAACTACGGACTAAGCCCGTGCCCACTTTGGATAATGTGGTTGCGCGAAAGAAGTTGGGCTGGTGTACACATATACGCAGTGCCCCTTTTTAGAAAACACTTCTTTTTCGCCCAACACCTCGGTTGCTCAACCAACCTCCATACACCCCTTTCCCAACATCTTTATCAGGATCTTTTGTTTTCATAAGCCATACACTTGGGTTAACTCACCCAAGGTTTTCATAAACATTTACAACAAGGTAAACCTTGAGGGGTTCCCAACCTATAGTTTCATGAGAAGGAACTACTACAACACCATGACCGAGATGAAGGTCATCATGCCATGAGAGCATAAGTAAGTGGCAAAAAGTGGATCTCACTTGCATAAGGTATGCATGTAAGATGATAATATAGTGTGGATCAATTTTCAGATTTGGTGGTGTTATTATACATCTTGGGTGGGGTAGGTGTATCACTCTCTTAACAATCAAGAGGGTACATGGCATACTTCTCTCAATGTGAGAGTTACACCAAATATCATGTCTTTGGTATCTCTACTCAACAAAGTGGGGGTGTGGAGTAAAACTCTACTTGGGAATACTACATGCTCAAGCTGAGCACTCAAGAAGGCCCAAGGGAGTAGCACGGCAGTGGCACCATGCATCCCTTCACGTGTGAACCAAAATGGAAGATCACCACAAGGAACTATTCCTATTACAATCATACATAGACCAACATAGAGAGATCATCACATAAAATAGATAAGATGCTTAGGGATATCAACAAATGACATCCAACCCACATCATTCAGAGTTCAAAGATGGCTTGCCTTGGTTGGCTTGTCCCTGGTCCTCCTCAAGTTCTTCACCAAAGTCCTCCCCTTCCACTTCTCCCTCGTTTGTATCTAGCGTCGCAAAAGTAAACGATGCATACAATCAACACATAGCTCAAGAAACAAGAATAAATAAATGAAAAGGGAAAATATGCAGGGGAGTTGTTTGACAGTAACAAAACATGGTTTGGCCATTTTTATAAACAAGAAGTATCAAGGTTTAAATATAAACATCAACTATAGCCCTATCATTTTATGTCACACACATGCACTTATAACCAGACATGAAAAATTACTAACAGAGGCTACTGGTATTTTTCCTGGATGCACAGTAACAAAATAAGACTAACCCAATTGGAATCATTCAAAAATATTTATTTTTCAATTTTTAAAGTCCAAATTACTACCTAGAAACAGAGATCATGTTTCATTTATTAAAAATCGCACAAAAATCCTAAAAATACAAGGCCAGTGGCATCTGAATGGTAATTTCATACCGGTTGTAATGAAATTGGAATCACATCAATCCGAGCTACCAATTTACTTTTATAAGCAAAACAGTATACTGGTCAGTTTTCATTTTTAATTTCTATTAATCAAATTTTCAAATTAATGAAATGGGCGGGAACGCCCTGGGCCGTGCAGGTGCTGTGCCGAATGGGCCGGCCCAGTGGGGCTCTCCGGTGGCCAGTGAAAAAAAAAGAAAAAGAGAAAAGGCCGGGGCCCATGGTGGGCCAGGCAGGCCGACGTGGCCATGCACGCCGACGTGGCCGTGCATGCGCCATGCGCCCGCCCGATCTGGATCCGACGGCCCAGATCTGGCGCGTGCGCGACGTCTGAGGCGCTCGCCGGCGCGGAGGAAGAAAGGGGGCGGCCAGGGGCTTACCGACGGCTGGCGATGGCGTGGATCGGTGCAGGTGGTGTGGTGGCGTGTCAACGGCAGCACGGGCGGCGTCGGCTCGTCGTCGGCGTCGTCGTCCTGCCGCCGATCTGCGTGTCAGGGGCAGAGGGGCAGGGTTAGGATAAGCAGGAGAGGGTGCTGGTGTTGAGAGAGTGAGGAGAGGAGCGTCGGTGGCGTTGCGGCGGTGACCACCTGCGCGTCACCCTCGCGGTGACCACGGCGGGATGGCGTCGGGCAGCGGTGGCAGCGGCTCGAGCGGCAGCTCGAGCGGCCAAGGGTGGAGTGGGGCAGCCTAACGGCGCTGTGGCCGTGGGAGCTGAAGGGAGAGGGTGGCGTTTGGGCGGGTTTTATAGGCAGGCGGAGGAGCGGTAGTGGCGTGGGCGGTGGCGATGGCCAACGGGCGCGCAAGGGCTGGCGTCACCAGCTGGCCCCATGGTGACGTCGCCCTGGTGGTGTCAGCGATGGGAGGGAGCCGAGGCGGTGGGTGAGCAGTCGAGGCTGATGGCGTGTCGAGCGAGGCGACACCATCATGTCTCCTGCCAGCGTGGCGCGCGCGTGCGTGTAGGGCTAGGGTTTGGCGCGGGAGAGGGGGTGCTGGTGAGGTTTGGGCCAGAGAGGGGAGAGGTGGAAAGGCTAGGGTTGGGCCAGGGCAAGAGAGGGAGTGGTGGCGTCGGCCACGGCCTAAACCAATGAAGAAAAAGAGAGAGAAGAGAGAAGGGAAAAAGAGAGGGGGAGGTTTCCCTTCTTGTCTCTCGGCCAAAACCCAAGAGAGAAAAGAGAGAGAAGAAAAAGGGGCAGGGGTGAAAAAGGAGAGAGGCCATGCCATGTGCATGTGCCCAAGTGTGATAAAAATGCATGTGCTCAAGTGCGAAAATATATGGAGACGAATAATAAGGTGGGGATGGTGTTGATAGTGCAACCCTAGGTGAATTGGTGGTGGTGTAGGGAAGAGGGTAGAATGTTCCTTCTCAAACAAGGTGGTGCTCACTACCCTAGGGTTAGGGTTTTTGAGGGGTATAGTGCATTAGAGGTGGTGCCATTTGAAATAAGTAGATCAAACCCTCAAAATTAAGAGAGTGGTGCAAAGATTTACCTAAGGGTCTGGTGACACACAAAACACACCAAGAGAAATGTTGAGTTAATCTAAGCAAGAGTTCTAACCTACACTCAATCACAAGTGTTAAATAAAAAATTTTGTTGGCTCAAATTTTTAACTTGTAGAAATATGCAGGTTTTGAAAAATGGGGTGTTACAGACCTTCCCCCATTAAAAGAATCTCGTCCCGAGATTCCACAGCTAAGAGCTTGAACATTGATGTCTACGCCCCCTCCTTTTCCTGTAGACAGTGTTGGGCCTCCAAGAGCAGAGGTTTGTAGAACAGCAGCAAGTTTTCCCTTAAGTGGATCACCCAAGGTTTATCGAACTCGGGGAGGAAGAGGTCAAAGATATCCCTCTCATGCAACCCTGCAACCACAAAGCAAGAAGTCTCTTGTGTCCCCAACACACCTAATAGGTGCACTAGTTCGGCGAAGAGATAGTGAAATACGAGGTGGTATAAATATATATGAGCAAGTAGCAACGGTGCCGAAAAATAGCTTGTCAGGCGTGTAGTTGATGGTGGTAGTATTGCAGCAGTAGTAACACAGTAAAACAGTAAACAAGCAGCGATAGCAGTATTTAGGAACAAGGCCTAGGGATTACACTTTCACTAGTGGACACTCTCAACATTGATCGCATAATAAATACTTTCTCATATGTGCTACATACACTCTTTTGTTGGATGATGAACACATTGCGTAGGATTACACGAACCCTCAATGCCGGAGTTAACAAGCTCCACAATAATGTTCATATTTAAATAACCTTAGAGCATAATAGATCATTGCAAAATAAACCAAGAACTAACATAGTGCACGCACTGTCCACATTACACTATGAAGGAGGAATAGATCACATCAATACTATCATAATGATAATTAACTCCACAATCTACAAGAGATCATGATCATAGCCTACGACAAGAACCACATGGTGCACACACTAGTCACCTTTACACCATGCAGGAGGAATAGACTACTTTAATAACATCACATGAGTAGCACACAACTAGTAGCGATACAAAGCTCATCATATGGATCTCGATCATGTAAAGCAGCTCATGAGATCATTGTATTGAAGTACATAGGAGAGAGATTAACCACATAGCTACCGGTACAGCCCCGAGCCTCGATGGAGAACTACTCCCTCCTCATGGGAGCAGCAGCGGTGATGAAGATGGCGGTGGAGATGGCAGCGGTTTCGATGGAGAAGCCTTCCGGGGGCACTTCCCCGTTCTGGCAGCGTGCCGGAACAGAGACTCCTATCCCCCAGATCTTGGCTTCGCGATGGCGGCGGCTCTGGAAGGTTTTTGTGGGTTTCGTCGAACGTGATGTGGTTTTCGCGACGGAGGCTTTAAGTAGGCAGAAGGGCAGCCTCGGAGGGGGCCTGGGGGGCCCACACTATAGGGCGGCGCGGCCCCCCCTCTGGCCGCGCCGGGGGTGGTGTGGGGCCCCCAGGGCTTCCCTCTGGCGGCTCTCGGGTGTTCTGGATGCTTCCGGGCAAAATAGGAACCTGGGCATTGATTTCATCCAATTCCGAGAATATTTCTTTACTAGGATTTCTGAAACCAAAAACAGCAGAAAACGAGAGCCGGCACTTCGGCATCTTGTTAATAGGTTAGTTCCGGAAAATGCACGAATATGACATAAAGTGTGCATAAAACATGTAGATAACATCAATAATGTGGCATGGAACATAAGAAATTATCGATACGTCGGAGACGTATCAGCATCCCCAAGCTTAGTTACTGCTCGTCCCGAGCGGGTAAAACGATAACAAAGATAATTTACGGAGTGACATGCCATCATAAACTTGATCATACTATTTGTAAAGCATATGTAGTGAATGCAGCGATCAAAACAATGGTAATGACATGAGTAAACAACTGAATCATAAAGCAAAGACTTTTCATGAATAGTACTTAAAGACAAGCATCAATAAGTCTTGCATAAGAGTTAACTCATAAAGCAATAATTCATAGTAAAAGCATTGAAGCAACACAAAGGAAGATTAAGTTTCAGCGGTTGCTTTCAACTTGTAACATGTATATCTCATGGATATTGTCAACATAGAGTAATATAACAAATGCAATATGCAAGTATGTAGGAATCAATGCACAGTTCACACAAGTGTTTGCTTCTTGAGGTGGAGAGAGATAGGTGAACTGACTCAACATAAAAGTAAAAAGAATGGTCCTTCAAAGAGGAAAGCATCGATTGCTATATTTGTGCTAGAGCTTTGATTTTGAAAACATGAAACAATTTTGTCAACGGTAGTAATAAAGCATATGAGTTATGTAAATTATATCTTACAAGTTGCAAGCCTCATGCATAGTATACTAATAGTGCCCGCACCTTGTCCTAATTAGCTTGGACTACCGGATCATCGCAATGCACATGTTTTAACCAAGTGTCACAAAGGGGTACCTCTATGCCGCTCGTACAAAGGTCTAAGGAGAAAGCTCGCATTGGATTTCTCGCTATTGATTATTCTCAACTTAGACATCCATACCGGGACAACATAGACAACAGATAATGGACTCCTCTTTTATGCATAAGCATGTAACAACAATTAATAATTTTCTCATATGAGATTGAGGATATATGTCCAAAACTGAAACTTCCACCATGGATCATGGCTTTAGTTAGCGGCCCAATGTTCTTCTCTAACAATATGCATGCTTAACCATAAGGTGGTAGATCTCTCTTACTTCGGACAAGACGAACATGCATAGCAACTCACATGATATTCAACAAAGAGTAGTTGATGGCGTCCCCGAAACATGGTTATCGCACAACGAGCAACTTAATAAGAGATAAAGTGCATAAGTACATATTCAATACCACAATAGTTTTTAAGCTATTTGTCCCATGAGCTATATATTGCAAAGGTGAATGATGGAATTTTAAAGGTAGCACTCAAGCAATTTACTTTGGAATGGCGGAGAAATACCATGTAGTAGGTAGGTATGGTGGACACAAATGGCATAGTGGTTGGCTCAAGTATTTTGGATGCATGAGAGGTATCCCTCTCGATACAAGGTTTAGGCTAGCAAGGCTATTTGAAACAAACACAAGGATGAACTGGTGCAGCAAAACTCACATAAAAGACATATTGTAAACATTATAAGACTCTACACCGTCTTCCTTGTTGTTCAAACTCAATACTAGAAATTATCTAGACTTTAGGGAGACCAAATATGCAAACCAAATTTTAGCATGCTCTATGTATTTCTTCATTAATGGGTGCAAAGTATATGATGCAAGAGCTTAAACATGAGCACAACAATTGCCAAGTATCACATTATCTAAGACATTATAGCAAATTACTACATGTATCATTTTCCAATTCCAACCATATAACAATTTAACGAAGAAGAAACTTCGCCATGAATATTAAAAGCTAAGAACACATGTGTTCATACGAACCAGCGGAGCGCACTACTAGGAAAAGGCCTAGCCGTAAGA